>NC_079164.1:19197346-19409846 GCF_947568905.1 Ostrea edulis | reverse complement strand
ATCAAATTAATTATTACTAAGCATATGATAAATAAAAATAATATACATGTTCAAAACATGTTTGACTTCATAATATCTAAAACAGCTGTATCTGTCATTCTCAGATTCCTTATAACATTTTATTATAAAACAGGGCAAATGGTACATTTAACACCAAAGGAAAATCTATATAAAAAAAATTAAACAAAAAACCTTTCCTATAACCCTATTTATAGATATAGTTTAATAAAATATCTTTATAAACAGAAAGAATCATGAGCTTACGATTCTATCACTTGGTACTAGGATTCAGGATATTTGTATAAATAGATGTTTTCCATATAAACATGATACATGCCCCAATATAACTTTTTTTTTTCAATATAGGCAATTCTTAAAATCGAATTCCTTAAAATTGTGAATTCTAAAAATCCATACAACAAAACATAAAATTCTGAATACAACTGAACATTATTTCAATAACATATATATACAACAATATAAAAAACAGTTACATCGATCACATTAAATGTCATTTTATAGACCCAGTAATGATTGTAATGGAGTTATTTTAATTCCCCATTGTTAGCAACATATGGAGAACGAAAACTGAGCAATATGAATTTTGGTAAACATAGCAAACTTTATTGTTTGTAGCACCTTGCTTTAGCTGTGTTTAACAATACCATTAAAAAGGTGCTTTTACTGTAGATTTTTTAAATACATGCAAGCACTTCATTTGGTGAAATTGTTGTTCAGCATTTGCAAAAACGAAAAATTGCAACTGTCAACATTAAATGAGTTATATTTTTAAACGTTTAACATCAAAAATGCAAAATATTTTTTTTCCAAAAATCGTGAACCAGTCCCATTAATCTGTAAACATATATATTGTTAAATGAGTTAATGCATTTGAAATTTGATTTCTGAGAGAGGCTTTTCATGAATCAAAGTAAATGATAAATATTCCAGTATAAAAATTGTTCCATATAGTATGCAGTAACTTGCATGTATCATTTGTTTCTAAAACACCCAAATAGCAAGGAAATGTTATACTAAAAACATACAAATACAATATAAAGCAATCAAATACAATATGGATTGCCTATATAAATTGGAACACTGAAGTTAGAAAATATTTTCACAAATAGCCTGAACTGTGTTTGGACATCACAAACTTAACTTACTCCTATGTGGGGGAGAATCTTATACATATAAATTGTACATTGTTCCTGTTTGATAAATTTATAGATAAATATGCTTGAAATTAGCATGTACTTTAGCACATGTATTTTCATTTTCCATAGACACCTAAATGTGCAGATACAGAAAAGGGGGTACCTGAAGTCAGGATTGAAAAAAATAAATCTTTGTAACTATTTTGGTACATTTAAGGTGTGAAAAACTATAATAATTGCTCTTTTTGTATAGGTTGAACTCTATTTAAGTACAATTGTCTGGGTAAATCCCCCTGTCATAAAAAATTGTTAGGGATGGATCCCTCTCATAAGAAATTGCCAGGGGTGGATACCTCTCATAAGAAATTGCCAGGGGTGGTATCCATTCTTGGAGTGGACCCCCTTTTGGAAAAATCTCTGAATCTGAGCATACGGTAAACTATTATCACACATTACGTAAAAAATTGCCAATACCCACAAAAGCTTGCAGTAAAAAAATCTATTTTTACAATACATGTATATCAATATGTAAAGCTTTTAAAAATTTTAATTTACATACATTATGACATTTGTATCAGAAAATCTGTCAAGAAGACATCTTGGCATGTATTGCAGCAGATGAGCTGACACAGTTAAAATGACATTCTTCTTAATTCTTTCTTCACAAGGTACTCGGCAGTTTCCTATAGTGTGGAAAATATGAAAATCTTATCAATGTTTTTTGGCTTAAGGTAAAAATCAAAAAGAGGTAAATGTAGATTCTCTCTGGATTTATTAGTTCTTTTGGCAGTGAAATCTGAGAAGGCTGGCTTTGTTCTTTTTCTATAGAGTCACTCAGGATACAATCTAAAATTCAAAACAATAAAAATTATTAAATATTATTAATACTATTAATCAGGTATGGATGCTTATTGTTCCATTCATGCTGTGATATAATACAACAACTAAAATTCACTAGGTAAAGTGTCATTCACACTGAATGATGTTTTTGTCCTTGTCATGACAAGGGATTTAGTTGGAAGGTCCTAAATGTATGACTCAAAAACTCTTATTTTGAAATACATGTATCAAGTCACAAATGAAGAGTCCTATTAATGTCTACCAAATGAAATTTTATTTCGTCAATATATGAATATCAATGGCCAAATAAATGTTTCCATTAACTTACATGCAGTATAATTTATAACTACATGTACATTGTATTATCAATATTGCATATTCAATCCATACCCTATAATTTACTAGATGATTATGTATCTAACAAGAGGCCCATGGGCTTTAATGACCACTTGAGTAACATGCAACTCTCAGCAAACAGCACAATCAAACAAGCTGTTCATATTTTTGAAAAATGAAAAATTGTCCTAAACTTTCCCGATTCAGTTTTTGTCAATGTTCAATAGTAAAAAAAATCCATGTACTGTATTCCACTACAGGATCCCTTGAAGCCTCAGTAACTAGTTCACTGGTCATAAATTCAAGAATTTTGTCACAATGTACTGCCAACAGGCAATTGCATCGCTTGGGGTCGAATTTACAATTAAAGAGTAGTAAATTTGACCCCAAGCGATGCAATTGCCTGTGTGTACTGCAGTAAAAAGGATGATTTTACTATACAAAATGCATCATCATATTTTTTTTTACCTATTTAGCTTTGCCATAGAGCCTGAACTCCTGACTGGGTAAGGAAATTCAGTTTGAGTTTGAAAGCTACATGCTCTTCACAAAAATGCATAAAGTATTTCTTCACTATACACAGAAGTAAAAAAGATGATTTCAAAAGATTAAATGTATTTTCACTACATAACATTTTGGGCCCCACCCTAAGGCCTGAACACTAGCACAAGGGTAGGAAATTCACACTTTTGGCAAACAGCTACATGGTTTGTATCGTCATGTATACAACATTTCTTTACAATAAACAGAAGCAAAAAAGATTATTTTAATCACAATATCAATGTAATGATGAAGCTGCAGAAGTAGAAGTACAGAAGATGATTTTAAATATTAAAAACATTTTACCATAGACTCATTTGGGACCCACCCTAGAGCCTGGCTCCAGGCAGAGGGGCCATGAATTCCACAATTTTGGCATTCTTGCTCATCATGACTATATATATATATATATTTAAATATTTTGTCTCCTAGATACCCATGAGTAAAGAAGATTTTTAAAGATTGCGCAATATTTCAAGGCTTTGACTCCACCCCTCAGGCTCCAGGGGTGCACCGATCATAAAATTCACAATATTAGTTCCCCTTACCCCAAAGATGTTCCATACTAACTTTGAAGAAAAATGGCCATGTTCCTACAGAGAAGATGTTGATTATGTTCAACTGTTAATGCACAATGAACCCCATAAGTTGAAAGAACTTATGTTCAAACTGTTTGTATAATACTGTAAGTGGTTTTAATTTTGTGGTGCTAAAAGTTCACGGTTTTTCATATTGGCCTAATTGCGGTGGTTTTATTTCACGGAATTCAATTACAAATTGATTACTGGTAACTGTTCTAAACGTATTGTGTCACACTTGCAAAATGATTGCGGTTGTTTTAATTTCGTGGAAAAATCCCCGACCGCGAACATAGCGAAATTAAAACCACTGCAATCATTTCCCCATTTACAGTATGCACTTATACAATAAAATATTTTCAAATCAAACCAATCATAACAGGACAACTGAGTGACTACATTATAAAAGTATGTTGCATGCTTTACCTGAAACTCCTCACTCATTCCCATGAGAGTGTCTTTGTAAGTACTGATGTACCCTACTCGGTAATTCCCCGGACACACAGACAAGTACCGCCCAGAAAGTGTCACTTCTACCCCTTCTGGGCTCTTTTCTGCGTACTCCTGGGCCCAGGCATATGTCACATAGTCATTCAGATGGAAAAAATTGCTCTACAAATCACGAGAATTTTATTTATTACACGTACAAAATGTACTGTATTGGTTTCTTGATGAAATTGCTAACCTTTAAAATTGACACAAAACCATATATATCAAAATATGAATATAAGGAACAAATGCATTATGGGGGATATGAAAACAATATGGATGCATGGAGTAATTTCTACATGATGAGCTTTGCTGAATAAACAAATTACCCTATGCTTACCTTATATAATCCAATCCAATCTCGGTTAGAGGACATTATTTCAGAATCTTTCTTCATCTTATATCTAAGGGTTGCACTCTTTCCAGCTTTCCAACATTTGTCAATGTCAAAGGTCACAGATGCGGGATACCGCTGGCATGGAAACACCTGAAATCACATTGGATTGTTGACAACACGCAGACAGAAATTCTTTCCCTATTCTATGGGAGTAATTACTATCTTGTGAAATCAAGTTTCAGTTTTATTCATCCATCACTAATTCATATAGATTGAAGTACTTTTGAGTAGAGTGCTTGTGAATTCATGTTCTCGGAATTTGAAGCTGAACTTTTGTGACAAAAAACTTGTGTAACATCACGAAACTATAGGATATAGATGACAGTTCTAAGTCCTGCCAATATGACAATTGGGCCATAGAATTTCTCAGAAACCAATCACAATCTGTAGAGAAAAACAGCAAAATGCATGTAAAAAAAAGAGAGAGAGAGAGAGATGAAAACTAGACTCCAAAATTTGCTGCTGCCAGAACTCACCTTAATGTTAAATGTTGCAGTCACTGGTTTGTGATCACTCATGACATAGGATGGAATGGATTTGTACTCGACTAGATCAGCTGAGATCGTTATCTTCTCAAAAGCATCATCATGGATCTGCCAAAGAATTCTGTCACACCATGCTGGCACTCGCTTCTTAGCACTGTGATAAAAGATTGCCAACACTGTACAATTAATGATATTCTTAGGTCAATACTATACAATTATT
This sequence comes from Ostrea edulis, assembly GCF_947568905.1. Lineage (NCBI taxonomy): Eukaryota > Metazoa > Mollusca > Bivalvia > Ostreida > Ostreidae > Ostrea > Ostrea edulis. The sequence goes on along the minus strand of NC_079164.1, from coordinate 19,404,804 downwards.
GACATTTTTTAGGTCAATATGATGCTTTATCTACCCGAGAAGTATTGTACTTCAGGGGTAACTAAATGGTATGCACGAGCAATGAAATAATGTGATATAATAAGGGGTGAGTTCAAAAGTCAATATCTTACAAAAAACTAAATCCACATAGTTTTCACCAAAGAACCCCCCCCCCCCCTTCCCCCCACTATTTAAAATAAATATGATGAATGTTGAAATTAATCGATTAACAAGTAAATACATACGATTATAAATAACACTCTGTATACCTTTTTTTAAACTGTTTATTCACAAATGATTGATTGTGTCTTGTTTAACGTCCCTCTAAGTGAATGTGTACATTAAAACTATCAAATGTTCATTAAAATGCAATATTATTATGTGGTTTTTAACAGTCGCTTGTCTGTTTTCTTTTTCCATCAAAGTGTAATCAATGTTGGATGACAGAAACTTGCAGGAGATTTTATTCCCCCTCACCCTAACTATTTGAATTTAGATATTTATCCGACATCGATCTTTTGATCTCACCCCAAGCAGTTCAAGTGTTTATTTACTAGTTCTCCCTCAATATTAATTACTTCAGTGTATAAATTGAATTTGGGTGATGATACTGTGTATAAAACTTACTGTGTACATTCACTTATGCAGTGATGGGCATTTTGTCCCACACCCTGCAAATTCTCTAAAGGGAAACAACTTAGACACACCTCTAAATTTGCAAATTATGAAATCTCTGACTATTATACTTTCAAAGTTATAGTTTCAAAGTTATAACTAAGATTGAAGTTGCAGGCAAAAAAAAAAAAAAAAAAAAACAGAAAAAAAAATGACATGATCTTGTTGATGGCAACGAATATATCTTCCATCTAATTTTGAAATAATATGACAAAAGTTCCTTACAATTTTCCCTATAAATCACTAATTTTGTAATCAATGGTCATTTTGTTGACATCAGCAGTTGCAGAACGTCAAGACAAACAAAAAAGAAAAAAAGCGTTAATGATGCTTAATTATTTTCAGTTTTTGAGATGATGAGAAAATATTTGGACCCCTCCTGGCCCCTTATTTGAAAGACTGACCCCTAAAACTGATACTGTTGAATAGGATTCCTAAATTACCTACAACTTTTGTTCAATAACATTTAACAAAATGTTTTCAATTTTCGACAAACACGTATTATTATATGATTTTCAGAATCCGGGGCTAGTCCCTGAATTTCTACGAAGAGAACGTAAAACAAAATTTAATGATGACATATTTCTTAGAGTCACATTCTGACCAATTTATGTTCTATGATGCTTTACAAAATATTTTTTGTCTAAGAGAGGGCATCAAAGTTTCATACATTATTCCCCTATACTCTTATTATGTAATCAATGTTCATGTTGCAACATCAGCTGTTGCAGAAAATAAAAACAAACATCTTTGCTTGAATGATGCTTTACAATTTATTTTTTTTAGTTTTTGAGTCATTCAGAAAATATTTTTGACCCCTCTCAGCTCCTTATTTAAGAGGCTGGCCCCTACAACTTGATATCGTCAAAGTTAACGTGTCTTGTAATTATCTACATTTTTTGTTCTACAACTTTTAACAAAATGTTATAAATAAGTTTTGTGATAACTGGGTTATTCACTTTTAGGGATCAACCCTACAAATCCTTAAAAGGGGTCTCAAGAAAATAAATGAAGATGGCATGTTGATTAGAATAACATTCTGAGCAATTTTTGTTATATAATGCTTTACAAAATATAACATAGAACTTTCATACGTTATTCCCCAAGCAATCAATGATCATTTTGCTGCTGTCACAACAAACAACTACACTTCAATGATACTTAACAAATTATTTTTAGTTTTTGAAATATTTAGAAAATACCTTTGACCCTCTCGGTCTCTTTTTTAAGGGGCTGGCCCCTATAACTTTATATGGTGGAATATATCTTGTCATTATCCCCAACTTTCCTTATATATATGTCTTAACAAATTGTTTTCATATAAAAAGATATTAATGAAAATGTATCAAAAATTGCATGAAATTTCAAGCCCTATACCAAGCTCTGGCACTTTTTGCAATGGAGAAATTGCAATACCCTATGTCACATATATACCAAGTCTCCTCTACAATTGCTGAAAATTTCAAGCTGATATTTTTTATAGTTTCTGAGAACACTTAAGGACAAAGTGACCTCTGAAAGTCTGAAAAATGTCAATATCTTACGTAACAAGTGACATAATCAAAATCAGAAAAAAGCATATCAAGTTCAAGTGAATATCTATCATCCCTAAAAATTCCACAGAAATTAGTATATGCTCTTATACATAAATTTTGATTGGTTTGTGGTGCCAAAATTTTTCACAAGACAGTGGTGATCACAAATTTTGAGACTATCCCTTGCATGCTCATAGATTCATACAGGAAGTAGGTTTAGAATAGCATTACCTGTTATCGTAATCGTCTGTTCCTTTATCAAATTTGTAGGTAGGGGGAAAATCAACTTTTCCTTCTTCAAAATCACAAAAGATGAGACCTTCCTCCCTACATTTCATTAACTGTCAAAAAATTAGAAACAAATAATGCAAGAAAAAAAAACACATAAAAAATTTCTTGTGCTAATAGACAAAAAGGCACATTTTGAAAAATTCATAAATATCTAGCTCAAAGCACAACAGTCATCTCCCTCCCCCTTATAAAAAAAGCGTACAAATAAATATGTACCTGATCTTGTTTCAGAAGAGTTTCAAAGTCCTTCTTCTCAATATATTTCTCTACTTCTTCTCGTGAGTACTTATCGATTCTGAAGTTAAGATCTCCCATCCAGAAAACATAACTGTTCAAAGAGATTATTTCAGCATTCAATGATAGCAAATATTTTCTAAAGGAATAAGCCTCAAATTCATTACTTTTACATGAAGAAATTCCTGGCTAACATTTGACTTCTTATATTTTTTAACTAGATTTTTGTCTGTCTGTCCAGACCTTGTGGGCAGGATACAGACTGAACCATAAGCCCTAGGGCTTTACAACTTGGTACATTTGATCACCATGATGAGAGGAAGATGCCTGTTGTTTTTCAAGGTGAGAGGTCAAAGGTCAAGGTCGTAGTATCACTTATTAGGAAAACTTTGTGGGCAGGATACAAACTGAACCATAAGCTCCAGGATATTATAACTTGGTATATTTGATCACCATGATGAGAGGAAGATGCCTATTGTTTTTCAAGGTGAGAGGTCAAAGGTCAAGGTCGTAGTATCACTTATTAGGAAAACGTTGTGGGCAGGATACAAACCAAACCGTAAGCTCCAGGATATTATAACTTGGTATATTTGATCACCATGATGAGAGGAAGATGCCTATTGTTTTTCAAGGTCAAAGGTCAAGGTCGTAGTATCACTTTTTAGGAAAACCTTGTGGGCAGGATACAAACCGAACCGTAAGCTCCAGGATATTATAACTTGGTATATTTGATCATCATGATGAGAGGAAGGTGCCTATTGTTTTTCAAGGTCAAAGGTCAAGGTCATAGTATCACTTATAAGGAAAACCTTGTGGGCAGGATACAAACCGAACCGTAAGCTCCTGGATATTATAACTTGGTATATTTGATCACCATGATAATGAATTTGCTCACAGAGACCAGTGATAACTTCACTAAAATATGAATCCCACTAAAATATGTTTTCCTTGAGCAAAATCTACGGGCGTATTATGCCATGTTGGCGTTGCTCTTGTTAATTATTTTGTGCTGATTATGAAATTATATCATACTCACTCGTGATCTAATATGTGCTCCACATCTTTATCTCTAAAATGCTGTGTATCCAAAATCGTGAAAAAGTCCTGCGAAAACAATCGAGAATTTATGACTAATGTTGTGTTTCTAATTGTTGTTTATGGTGATGATTTACACTGGTCGATTATAGTATTTAATCAATAATCATTATTCAATGTAACATGGATTTTTTAACGAAAAATGAGAGGTTTGATGGTTTTGTATTGATAGAGGAAAAAGGAATCTACAGTGATAGCTGGCATGTTCTCACTAGTAAAACATTTTATTTGCATAGAAGAATGGTATGGGAGCATAAAGGTTTTATTCTATTCACTTCTTAACTTTAAATCTGTATTATCTTCGTAATAAAACCCGTGAAATCGTGCCACACTAAAGATATTCAGTATGTAATATTTACATTCACTGAATCTTTTCTCTTATATTTCTTTTGAAATTAACATTGGTTTTATCTGACAATGAATACATGCTTGCTAGAAACTAGTTTGATCCAGATTTTTAATACCATACCATCTGTCCGCATACTGTAGATTCCTTATTTTATGCGAGTACTTATTAGTTATTATCATAAAATGACTCGTGGATGTCAAATCGTGAGAAAATAAATTTGCGAGTGCTCTGTTGATTTAAAGTGTTTTTGCATGCATTTTAGCACTATAAAAATAAAAGGGAAAAATATTTTTTCATGAGTGATGTTTCTCGCAAAATTACGCGATAATAATTTAGGAATTTACAAGAATCATTCATTTACTAAATATGGAGCGTCGTCAAGATCAAAGGGTGCATTGGCTGTTCCGTATACAGTAATGAATGGGTCAATGATATGAGTTTTTAGTACTTAGAACCAGTTTATATTTTCAAAAATACATGAAGATATAAATATAAACAATAAAATGTCTTTCTTTGTTGTTTTATTTGGTGATAAAAGTAGCAATCATGCCCAAAATATTCACATATCCCGCTAACGCAGATTATGAATTTTTCCTACAATGCTCGCTACCTTCATCACCCAATGAAAGTGAAATAGACCAAATTCATATGATTGGTAAGTGATTAGAAGTCAATCTTTTCTGCACTTGAGACTTTTTGGAAGTTATCTGCCCTTGATGAAAATAAGTAAAATCTAATTTTCTAAAAATATCTGTGGTAAATGATTAATTTTATAAAGAGAAAGTTTATGTAACTTTTTACCACAAGATTTCTATGAAAATACAATTTCTTTTAAAAATATTTCAATATATCATATGTTCTTCCTATAGACTAAATGCAAAATTCAAGATGAAAAAATCAAGCAATAATCATTTAATTTTTCAATTTTAATGGTGGAGAAATTCTGTTTGACAAATGGTACCATGATTACAAAAATTACCATTATTATGATTACATATACTTTATACAGGGAAATATTTGCCCTCGTTTTATTTTCGCTCCTTTCGTCCTCGTTGTCAGTGGGTGAATTTAAGACTGAGTGAAATTGTTTTTTCTCTTATCTCTCCTTTAACACAACTGTGTCTGGATGAATTTAAAACGGAGAGTAACCATAAACAAGTGCAGAAAAGTGAAAATAACACCGGGTGAAAATACCCCTGTATACAGTAACTTTTGAACCATAATTCAAAATAGTACATTTCTGTGAATCAAAATCTTTCCTTCTGTGCCAGGTTTGACAACATAGTGACCTTGACAGTGACTTAAATTAAATTCCACTTGTAGATAACATACCATTTGGCTATAAATTTGGAACTGTATGAGAGATTCTAGGCATTAATGCACTATGGATGTAATCCCTGTGACATGATCTAGCTTTCTAATAATACCCGTCAAAGAAATTTACTACCTAATGGGCAATGCTGTTGCTGGTGGCATTTGTATTTATGAACACATTTTGTTTGCTTTAAACAATTCACAACCTTTTTGCTACAGGGTATTATATATAATATTTGTGCCATGAATTTTTTTTTCTTAGCCTCTGTTTATAGACATGGAATTTCACCTCAATCCTTTCTGCAGAGTTGTGCATGTGGGCTGCTAAGTGAGAATTAACGATGATCATGTTCACTCCATTGAGATCAAAACGTATACTGACTCCTCCCTTGTTTCCCTGGAAACATAGAATGGCAATTTCAACATGTGGCTTTTAAAAAACTTTAACTCAGTTTATGTTAGAAACGGTATATACATGTCATAAACTTTATCCATAATAGTTATACAGTTTGTAATCAGACTGAAAATAGTAAAGCACATTGTGAATTGTACCATATTTGGACAACAGATCTCATAAAAAACTTGAGACTACTTCTATCAATACTTTTTCTGGTACTTATCAATCATATGAAAGTCACTGAACAGCACCAGGATGTAATGACAAGTGAATAACAAACTCATGACCTCTGCATAGTGTTTACTTCCTGGTCTGCATCCTTCTTAAGTTCTCTCACTTTAACACTCCAATGCTTTAATGAAGAAACCCTACCATTTCTTCATATCTATTTAGTATGTGGATAAAAGCATTGCCAGTAACTGACTGTAACTCACCCACCATCCACCCATGCCTGCCCTTGAGATTTCGGACTCTATGTGTGCCACAGAGAGCAGGTACTCGCGCTTCACAAACGTGACCAGGAGAATACCCTGCATTTTCACAGCCTTTATCTGACAAAAAATTTAAGTGCATTAATATTATTGCCACTTTATGTGCAATTCTCAAATCTCGACAACTTAAAGAAATATTCTCTATTTCTTTCTCTATGTTGTTGTCTTTTGGTTTTTATACCTCCATTTTCTGTTGTATTTTAAAAATCTATTACTGGCACCTATAACTGCTGTTACCATATTGCAAATTGGTGCACTAATTTGTTCATGTCTCATGTGAAATGTATATACCTTTATATGTAGATATTGAGCAAACATAAAACTACATTTAACATCAAGCAGATTATTGATCAAAGTCCACATCTTCCCCAAATGGAAATTAATACATTGTAACTGTGTATAGAGAGTGGCTGATTTAACTCTGCATTTAAAAAAGAGATGAAATAACATACTCGACAGAATCCTTTTGGACCCAGGGTATCTGTTAAAATTGTTGTCCAAGAATTTTTGTAAGCATCAAATTCTCCAGACACCAGTTCTTGCAATCTGAAATTCACCATGTTCAAATGTTAGTAGCTTGTTCATGTTCACATCTGTATACAATGATGTTCTCAAGGTTAAGAAAATCCGGAATGTTATACCATAATCAGGTATGGAACCATCGGTGCAAACAACACCTAATTGTCTCCATTCAAACTACATTGTACATGAAGAAAGCCCTCAACTTTATGAATGTTGATGTTCACATATTAATCAATGGGGATGCTCCCTTAATTTTATTGGATGGGAAAAAAACTTGAAGATTGTAGTGGAATAATCTGAGGATTGCCAATTTCGAAAAACTGACACAATAGCCAATCAAAATAAGTTTATTGATACAGAATTTGAAAGCATGGCCTCAGATGTTAACTTATATTAACATTTAATATATAGCTATAGTTTGATATCTATATCCAACTTCTAAAATAGTGATCTATAAGCTTTTTTTGTCGGTTATTTGTAAACAAACGCTACATGTTTTACCTGTGAGTGCAGCCACTAGAATATCGAAATCTATTATCACCACTGTGATTGGTCAATAAATGATTGTGTCGTTTCAAAAATATTCATGAAAATTGAGGGTTTTGCTGATCATACAGCCACGGTGTGAGGCAAGGGTAGGTACTCCCGGACTCAGTAAATGATCATACAGCCACGGTGTGAGGTAGGGTAGGTACTCCCAGACTCAGTAAGCATGGCTAGCAACGATGGCATGGTACTATAAATTACATACATTTGGCAAGACTTTACTTCTCTGAGTTTATTAGAGAGACATAATTTCATTGTTATAAATAATTGTTCAACATTACCTAATATATTTATATTTCTAAGAATTCTATCTTTGTGAAGAGATGATCTCATGAACAAAATTAAGTTCTCACTAAGAAAGGGTCATTTACAGTATATACTTGTATATACACTGTAATAATATACAATAATATACATGTATAGGATCTCCTATGGTTTGTGGTTTGATATGATTTATATTAAACGAGTTTTGTGGTTTCTATCACCGAGCCTTGATGGGTTTTAACACCCTGGTTATTCATTTAGTAAGTTACTGTATTGTTGGGAAATTTGCTTCCTGACATTTTGTAAACAAACTACGTAAAATTAACATTTGTTTGCGACATCACAAATGGCATAAGAAAACATAGTGTAATAGTTAGATTTATGTAATGAGTGATATCCACAGGATAAAGGAGTAAACATGTGATAAATACTGGTACATGTATTCAGATTTACCCAATGGCATATATATCAGGCAAAGAATCCGCTTTCAGATTCAATAAATCTGTTAAGTCTGCTGATGGCTCTTCATCTCCTACATTCCAGGTCACTAGGTTCAAACTGCAAATGATAAAACCATATTGATTTTTAAATTTCATAATTTGTGACATCTGTTCACAGTTGGTTCATTTTCAAAATTGCAAAATAAAAGTATTTGATTCTAATTTTTTGCAATCATAATTAATCAATAATATATGTCTCATCAAGACCATGCCATATTACAACAGGCCCTACAAAACCTGGAAAAATGGGCCAAATCGTGGGGCATGAAGTTTAATGCCAAGAAATGCTATATCCTCAGTATGCGGGGAAAGAGCCAACATTTTTATGATCTGGACAATACCATCCTCCAGCAGGTGCCCTCTAACCCTTACCTCGGAATTACAATCTCAGAGGACCTCAAGCGAGGAACCCACATCAGTAACATCACCAAGAAAGCCAATTCAACCCAGGGCTTCTTGTGTAGAAACTTCTGCTGTTTCCTCAAACCAAGCAGGCACACTGTATACTTGTCGTTCATCATACCAATCCTAGAATACGACTCAGTTATATGGGACCCATACTACTTCAAGGACATAAACACCATTGAGCGAGTATAACACTGCGCTGTCAGATTCATATCCAGAGACTATACCACCCAGGACCCAGGACTTATCACAGCAATGCTAAATGACCCTGAACAATCACCACTTCAACTCAGGTGCCGCAACATATTAGACCATCTGACTTGCGTATTATAAAGTTGTTGAGGGGTTGGAACCAGCCACACTGCCTCAGAAATACCTTACACCTTGTAAGCCAGGCAAGACTGTCCGTGCCAAGTCATATTCAGATGTATACATCACAAACATTGTAGTCTAACATTCAGCCTGCCACAACAGCAGGGGATTCAGTGCACCATCCAGCAGGACTGACCAGTACAAAAATTCCTTCCTTATAAGGACCGCCATTGACTGTAGTTTGAATGATCTGACTGTGTCTCGGGACACGCCCTCACCACAGGTCCGTAGGACATTATCATTTTAACGATAGAACATTCTATCTACATTGACTGGTACATGTTTAATTTCAGCGAGATTTGTCGAGGCTGGATATTTGGACTGACGCCTCAAAAAAGATTAGCGAGGCTGCGACTCCATGATAGAGGCTTTCAAGTCACCCCTTGACTAAGATCTGTGCTTTTTCATCCACTGTTGCATCACCAAAAGGATCTGCAGTGCACCCACACAGATACTGAATAAGAATTTAGTACATCCAATTATGACGGTGTCTTATCTAATCCTTTTAAAATGTGCAGGTGGGCGTAGCTGGGGAAAGTATCTTAAAATTGTATGTTGTTAACTAAGTGGAATAATATTATGCAGTGGTTACATCTATACATACCTGAAAGTTTTTGTTTCACCAGACATTTTTTTTGTGTTGAATATCCCCAAATTAGTTAGTTCCTTCAAAATTGTTCACAAAAATTGTTTAAATCTCTCTGATCAGCTCAAATCCCAATACCCGTTGTAATTGCAGGATACATCAGGCGTACGGGTGTTTACAAGAACGTGTGTGATGAATCAAGAGTTGTTGTAGGCCTATTTCACGACATAACTTTTACGGTTTACTATTTAATCACTGCTAGTAGTCGAGTGTTTACTGTCAGGTTTATTTTCGTTTCTGTTGCCGCAAAACGTCATCGGTTTTTGAGTGCAAGGGAAATAACTCTAGTTATTCACTGGGGACCGGTTGCAGAATTCATTGAACGGAGATTTTTGGAACTAGGTACAAAATATTGTGCAAATTTGTTGTACCCTTATTGCCCCAGCAGTATCTTGATTCATACTTTTCTTCATGTTATGATTATTTTGAATGGAGACATGGTATCTATAACTTAAATGTATGCATCTTGAAATAATAGGCTAGGATGTTTTAAAAGTTGTTTATTTTGATACGGATTTTGACTATGGATTAATCTTGGATGAAACTCGGCTCGGTTGGATATTTGGGCATTCGGTGAAGGCGTCATTCCAAATATCCAACGGAGCCGAATCTCGGTTGAGATTAGCTATGGAGAAACAAGAGGAACGAAGTTCGTCTTTCCCCTTTGTATATGACGTAAAAATGAAAATGCCATGTCGGGATTCGAACCTGCGCCTCCTAAATACCCAGCTAGGTGCGCTACCAACTGATCTATCTGGCCACCAGTGATCAAACTCGTCTGACTGTCGCATTCATCCCTCCTTAAATGTCTTCACACCTTCAAGACATCAACCCAGGATCTTTATCCACTGGCAATTAAATATATGGAAATTCCACCAGTTCAACCTCAGCAGTAAGTCAAACCATCCAAGTTTGAAGTGAAGCTCTATAAAGCTCTCTCATTAACTGATCCGTTTTCAGGTAGCAGATGTCAGTGAGGGACAAGACGAGGAAGGACCACCGAGCCTTGTACAAAGCAAAGACGCCTCCTTGGAAAGACGCTTACAGAAAGGTACATTGAGAATAGGCAAGATAGCATCGTCGCAAACCACGGGTTATTGAATGAAACAAATTCCAGTGGTTTGCGACGATGGCAGTAGGGGTGAAACGAAATCGCGATGTAGTGGTCTCGATTCGATGTTCAATTTACTCGGAGTCTGTTTCGGTCCGATACGGTTCTAAAATCATAGCACACATTGCTTTTGATAACACAGTTTCTGATTAGCCAATGGAATTGAAAATTGCCCAATCAACATACGAGTAAAGTTTACTGTATCACAATGGATGCAGTCGAGTTGAAAAATGCACCCCCCATGTATAAATCCTGGGTATGGCGACATTTCGGCTTTAGGACTAGTGATAAGAGTGTTGCTTTGTGTTAAACATTTTTACATTATGTAGAATTTATTTGCAGAGAGCAATAAATACAATGAAACATAAAAAAACCTTAGCATTATAAAGAATTTGGTACATGCTATTGTATCGAATCGAAAATCATCAAATCGAGACTAAAGTATCGAAAATCGAATCGAAAAGGTACTGTATCATTTCACCCCTAGATGGCAGGACAGTGGCATGAATAAATTTTTTCAATGAATTTTCCTCATACTTGGTAATATTGTAGTATAGAGGACCTTTTTTTAAATACAAATATGTCCAATTCACGTGAGGATTCTTGTCATTGAAGAGAGTTGTGGGCATAGAAGAGTTACCTTTCTTGAAAACCATTGCAAACTTATAACTTATCCTGTTAAACTTTCTCTGAAATTTACACAAACTATAGGGAATGGATACCCTTTCAATAATTTTACATCATCTTTTCTGATTTTGTGGTCTTATTAAAATTACAATTACTGATACGTGAATGTTTACTACATATAACCCTGTTTCACTATTGTTACAGACGCATTTATATGATTTTATGAGAAAATGAGTCAATGAATTTTTTTTAAAAACACATTTGGACTATACTTGTGGACTTAATACTTCATAGGAATATGACGTACTCAAGCTTACCTTGATGTTAAACTACAGCAACATTTAACCATGTGCTCTTGCATTAATGCATTTGTTTTTTGCAACAAAGAGATGCATAGCCAGATTGAGAGAAAGCAGAGAAAAGTTGCAGGAAAAGTTCCGCAATATTAAGTCGGCCATTAATGAAGACGATGAATTTATAACAGACCTTATGAGACAGGAGCTTCAGACAATGCAGAAAAAGTTTTGTGCAGGGGAAGAAAAACTTGATATTGAGGTAAAATGACATTTGGTACTATGATTACATTATATTTTGTGGACTGAGGCATAGGGCTTAAACGATACACTGCCCTCACTATACAATATGTATTGCAATACTTCTGCAACAATTCAATATTTTCAATACGATGCATTTTACTAGAGACATATGTAACACATTATATATGTCTCTGATTTTACAGAAGAAACCAATAATAACTTAAAAGTTTGAAGAAAAATTTGATTACGAAGATTCACAGTGTCAATTTTAAAAGCAAAATATTTTCAAATGGGCCAAATGGTAAGATGACTGTTGGCTCTGTAGTTTAAACTGATTAAGTTCATTATTGTTTTTGTCAGGCTTGAGGCTAACATTAGTCTGACCGTTATCTGACACCATTTTATTCCTCATGCCTGCAAAAATAAGTACAGGTCAAAACCGATGTATTTTACTGAACCCAATTTAAAAGAAGCGTATCAAACGGAAGGTCGAGGCAATGAATCGAACATTGAATCAAGTGTTTATATTGAACAGTATCGATATTTTGGTGAATCGTTTCAGCCCTACTGAAGCACATGCAACTTGCAAAATAAAAATTGCTGTTAACAGCATTATTCAATGTAATTACTAGATGCAGGTTTTCAATTTATTGTATGATTATTTCAGGAATAAATATTTCGGTTGTTTGAATTATGGGGATATAATCATAATGAAAGTAATGGGGTAAATTGTATAATCAGTAAAGAAATTACCCTCATGCTTTCATCGTGTTGGTCATGTTGATATTCCAAATAATAGGAACAACCTTTATTTCATAGATTTATAATTGGTAATCATACCACTAGCAAACATAGTCTTTGAATGTTCTGATTTATTCCAAAAATTGCTATGAAAGTCAGGTCACTTTTTAGATTATAAATATTCCCTTGAAATATTTTATAATGGAAGTCAAAAGAGAAACAAGAAAGTAGTCAAATGTCATTTAAATTTGTAATAAGTCTGACAATAGACAAAGTATTATTTGAGTTTCCAGTACCTGTCTTGCTACAGATATACATGTACTAGTTTTAAATGACTTGAAGAAGCTTATGAATTTTGGGGGTCAAAAGGTCAATGTCAGTGATGGGTTTTGCAATTTTGTGGACAACTTACCATGAAAAAGATTTGATCATTCTGATTGCAAAAGATGTAAATGTGGGCTGGAAAGAGGAAGCATTATAGCCCTCTGTAGACTTGCTCGCTGTGTTGTTTTTATTACATCCAAATTTATCTGCTCTCTACCATACTTAATGTCTACTCACCAAACATAGAGACTTGTTAACCCTGTACAGGGCTTATCAGCCTCCTAATTAAAAATGTTTTAGTTTAGCTGTTACATTCCTAGTCTTTCCATTCTTAACCTTATTGAATAAAATTGGTGAATTCACATGGCAGTTTCTATACTGAGAAAGTTTTTTTTTTTATAGCTCACCTGAGCTGAAGGCTCAAGTTAGCTTTTCTGATCGAAATTTGTCTATTGTCCGTCGTCATTGTCATTGGCGTCGTAAACTTTTCACATTTTCATCTTCTTCTCCAGAAACATAGGGCCAATTTCATCTGTTTGGCATTATGAAGGAGAGCGCTGATTAGCTAATTATTAAACATAGAAACTTCATGCTTTTGTGAAGGCATGCTTTGCTTTGTGGGACCTTTGATTTATTTTAAGGTTGATGCTTTTTGAATTTGATTTTAGATGGATGATTTTGATGCTGCTGATTTTGATATTGAGAGTGTGCTAAACCTGTTTGAAGATATTCAAGATGAACTTAGACAAGAGGGTAAGACAAAATATGTCAGCCTGTGTCACATTATTCTGACACCCAGTTCTAAGACTATATTGAAACTAAATATTTTGAGCATGCTGTCTTTTAGAACTAAAGATGTTGGCAGAGTTTGAGAAGTATGAGGCCAGTTTACTTGAAGAAGAAAATGTGTTGTGTTCAGCCATAGAGAGACTGACAGCTGAAGAAGTCATATGCCCTGTGTGTCAAAAGTAACTAAGTCAGAGAATCTTGCTATCATATACATGTATATACATATTTACACAGCCAGTCAACAGTATAATAAACTGTCTATGTACAGACCCAATCTACATTCTGTTTTCCTTTTCTTCAAAGGTCACTTTTATTAGCATTGGATTTTTCAGTTCAGTACAATTACTTTGTAAGCTCATCAATAGTTCTGGACGAAGGAAGTCACATTAATTCTTTAACAGAAAGTGTTACTGCCTGGTTGACTAATGTAAACCCATTTGTAACGTGTCTGAGAAGCTTTCAGGATGATTTAAAATTTATTTTCCTGAAAAAGCATAAACTGTTTCAAAATTTTATCATGCCTACAAACTGTTTGTTTTAAATCATATTTCATTGTAGGAGCTGTCTGTTACAAAACAAGTCTGTGATATTCTGTAAATGTGGGGTCCGAGTTGATACTGAGGTAAGTATTGTCAACTCCACTGTAATATTAAAATCTCTCTCTCTCTCTCTCTCTCTCTCTCTCTCTCTCTCTGTGTGTGTGTGTGTGTGTAAATATTATTCATTTTTAATATTTTCAAGGTCAGTACAATCTTTTAGCAACCTGAGAAGTACAATATTCACCCTATGGTGGAGACAAATACAGGTAAACTTCTGTATCTCAAACACCAGTATGTCAAATACCACGGATGACTCGAAGTGAGTCAATGGTCTCAGCCAATTTTACTACATGTATATTCATGATTTTGAAAAACCTTTTATCTCAAACATGGAAATCTCAAATACCTGGCTTATCTCGAAGTAGATTTACTGTCCCAAGTGCTAAAAATGCATGAGTTATCTCGAAGTCCAAGAAGTTTCTCGCTCCATTGACTTCACACTTGAAATACACAATTATTTCGTTATGCTAATTTTACAGTCTGTTGGATGTTTTCGTTAGGTCTAGCACGGGCTTCATGGAACCATTGCCGATAATCACGCCTTATTAGCCCCAAACTGTTGATTTGGGAGCTTTATCTAATGATGGAGATGGGGTGATTGGAGGTGATAATGAAATGCACACTTATACGTAAGATGACACGATAATTCAACAAGCAGCGCGGGGGCGAGTACTGAAATAGGAATTTAATTTTGTCGTAATACACGTTTACACATGCTATTACAAGTCAAAGTAAACACTGAACACATCAAAGTGATATGGAAATCAAGGAATTAAACAATTAAAGACCTTTTTTTTTTAGTATAAATATCAGCACCAAAATTCAAAATCTTCAGTACACATCATGTCTGATAAGCAATCTATATGTAACAAACGACCCAGTATCCAACCCAGGGGATAGTTGGATTATCTGGCAGTGGTGTAAGAAGGAAACTTAAAGTTCATACAATCGAAACAAAGTCCCAGGCTATAACAGAAGTAAAAAAAAGGCACAGAATCCAAGGCAGCGATATTTCCCATATCCATCTTCGTCATTATTATAGTGATTGGTTTATCATTTACAAAGCGTAATACAAATCCGGGTATCAGAAATACTGAACTGAACATGATAATGGTGATTATCACTATAAAAAACGACCGAAATTCGTAAAATGTAAGTGTTGCAGTAAAGTAATAGATATATATATTATATCTGCAAATGTATTTAAAAATCCCTAACTTCGAACTAAAACTTTTACCGCTTAAGGTGTATTTGTTTACCTATCAAATAGAATGTGCAACATTAAACATTACACAGTATTGGTGTCAAATTAATTAACTTCGATTTCTTGAACCCTTGGATATCTCAGTTTTCCTTTGGTCCTAACAAGTTCTAGATATCAAAGTTTACCTGTGTTGTACTTCTTGGGTTGCTAAAGCATTGTATGAACAAAGTAAATGTCAATGATTATTTTATCCTATGATTAAATAATCTAAAACAACAAAACTGGCTACTAGAGCCTACAGACGATATCTGGTTGGCCATTTTTGTAAACAGCTAGTGTGCAAAACCTAGCCGAAAGGAATTTGAGACACAAGTGTTTCTCATATGACTAAATAATTTAGAACTACTAGAACACGTAGAACTGATCAAATGATATTTTATCAGTTATGGTAGGTCGGTTTTAGTGTTAATTAGATTCAACAGTTGTTATTCCAGTTCATGATAGATGTCAAGGGTGACTTCTTTAATACATCTTTACAGCTATAGTGCAAGATAAGATGAAAGTGAGTAGAGATACAAGTTTTCATTGAGTGACCAAAAAATGATAATCAAGCATATCGATTTTCAAATTCTCAATTTATTTTTGGCCAGATGTTGGAGAAATCAAATGTTATATTTACCTCGAAGGCATGTGCAGGTGAATGTTGCATTTTGTTTTTCCTAGGTTGTTGGATTTCACCTAATTGGAAAGCATAGAATTATTTGATATAATAATTCACAATATTTCCTATGGACTTGGCGCTGTATAAATGATATTCAATTTAAAAAAGCCCACTGAAAGGATAGAAAATATAACATGTTTAAAATGCTGTGAAACATCTTTTTAGGTCACCTGAGTAAACTCAGGTGATCTATAAAATTGCAATTGGTTGTTGTCTGTCGTCGTGCGTTAACAATTGAACTTTTTTAACTTCTTGATAACACCAGTCCAATTCTTTTCAAATTTGGTATGAAGCATCTTTGGGACAATGGGGACATAAATTATTAATTTAAGGACTCCATCACCCCTGGGGCCTTAGGGACGGGGCAAAAACTGCCCAAAATTGACCAATTTTTAAAAATCTTCTTTTCAAGAACCACACATCTGTAAGAAAAACTAAATGCATGGTGATGTATAACGGGAAGGCCTCTACCAAAATTGTAAATTTCATGATCCCCGAGGTAGAGGTTCTGACCCCAGGGCAGGGCTAAACTTGGTATATAGTGTTTATGTGTAAAACACTTGGATAACATCTTTAGTGCTGTTGATACTATATTGAAACTAAAATGATATTTAGAAAGAACAGATAGTCCTTTACCAAAATTGTAAATTTGATGATTCCAGGGCTAGGGGTTTTAGTATCAGGGTGGAGCCAAAATGGTCAGTTATTAAATGTGTGAACAATAGACATTTTTAACTTCTTGTTGATAACTATCATTCCTAGACCAATTCTTTTCAAGTTTGGTATGAAGCATCTTTGGATCAAGGGAGACATAAATTGTAAATTTCAGGATTCCTGCACCCCTGGGGACTTGGAGGCGGGGCAAAAACTGCCCAAAATTGACCAATTTTCAAAAATCTTCTTCTCAAGAACCACACATGTTAAAGAAAAACTAAGTGCATGGTGATGTAGAGCAGGAAGGCCTCTACCAAAATTGTAAATTTCATGATCACCGGGTTAGGGGTTTTGACCCCAGGGTGGGTCCAAACTTAATATATAGTGTTTATGATAGTGTATAAAATCTAAATGCATACTAAGGAATAGCAGAAAAAGATGTACAAAAAAAGAATGGGTCCAAATTAGTCATATCTTTTAATGTTTTAATGTTAATACACCTATTATATTATGTGAAGCCTTTCATCAGTGTATGCACTTTATATGAGGGTATTGAAGTTGTAAGAACACATCTTGTTTTATACTTTTGCTGAATATTAAATTTAGCTTAGATATTTAGAACAGGAAATTTTTTCTAGATTTCATAGCCCTTGGGAGTAGTGATACTTTTTCACTAATACTCAGGTGACCGATAAGCCTGTGGGCCTCTTGTTTAGAATATGTCAGTGGGGATTTTCAAGTACTGTTTTAGTCATTTTGATAACACTTTGGTGTGTATTTATATACAAAGGAAAGAAATAATGTAAAGTAGCTTGGTTGATGCTAACCAAAATATTAGCTAAAGATTTAGACTTATCTGGTGTCTTATAGATCTATTCAAAAGGTCATAAAATATCATTTTAACTTTTCATGTTCATATCATGAAAACTATTAAATATACATTTAATTTGGCCTTAAAATTTCATTTTTTCCCCGACTTGGAAAGATCTAATAAAACAAGAGTATTTGGATTGGCCTAACAACAAAATGTATATATTTCATGCATACTGGGTAATCTTCTCAATAATAAAAACATTTTCAACTCAATGATTGATATTGGACAAATTCTTTAGGCTTTGTGTAAATTGTAATGAGAACATAAAACAAGTAGAGAACTGTGGTTCTGTAATCGAGTCTTCAGCTGAGGAGGATGTACAGCTGCTGACTTCTAATGTGGTATAGAATTAAACCACTGGCATGAATACCAGAAAATAAAAGAAATGCTCATGTGATCAATGGGCTCTTTGCATTTGATTCATTTTTGAAAATTAATATGTTATTTACAGCAGGATTGTTTAAACTTGAAAAACGTTAAAGCACTGCTTGAGGATGGAGTGAAAGTTCATGGAGACACATGCGACTCTCCGCCTACCTTCTCTGTTGTGTCAGAGCTGGGACCTCAAAATCTTCTCATGTCCTGCAAGGTACACCCATTTGTTTTTACTAAATTCCCCATTCTCAAGATTTATGTACCTAAAAATTTAGCAAATTTTACACATATTGAGTCTTATGGAAATTAAATTATTAAACAAGCAGAAAATATAATTATGCACTATACAGTATCTTGTATAAAAATGCTTAATTCTCTTTTATTTATTTATTTTTTATTTTTTTTCAGTCTTGTGATTGGATGTCCATAATCATATAAGTTCTTCATTAAAGACTGTCATATGTAAGAGTACAAGAGATGTGGTTGTGATATGTAGAGAGAAGTAGCTTTAGGAGTAATTGTACATGAGATAATTTGATTTTCTGTAAGAATGCTTCATGGGTGTAGAGTAGAGATTGCAGCAGGTGAATGTATGTTTTCAATGATGACTATTTTCTGATTTGACATATTTTTTCATGTTCCTTATACAGACACGTTTTCACAATAAATTGACTTTCCAGTCATTAGTTTTGTATGTTATTGATATCAGATCATGAAGTGAATGTGATTATTCAGTTTCTCCAAAGTATGACTAATTGTGCTCATACAGTCAGTGTATATAGATTTTTAACTACAGATCATAATAAAGATGAAAACACACATATTATTTCTTATTTACATTTCCATTGTTTTTGCATTTGACATCTTTACAAGTTGTAATTATAGCCATTTCCTTATGAATGTGATGCAGTTGTAAACAGTGTGTTCATAAATCTCAATAAATATAGTTCGTCTATTTTAACAGATGGGAATTCAGACAAATGTGACAGTAGACTGTAAAATTTCATTTTTAGCTCACCTGAGCCAAAGGCTCAAGTGAGCGTTTGTCCATCGTCAGTCCATCAGTCCATAAACTTTTCACATTTTCATCTTCTTTTCCATAACCACTGGGCTAATTTCAACCCAAGTTGGCACCACGGGTGAAGAGAATTCAAATGAATGGTCATGTTGTCTTTTAAGGGGAGATAATCACAAAAATGCAAAAAAATAGGGTGATCAAAGTTTTACAGGAAAATGTATTGGGAACCAAACTTGCCACAGAGCATGCTTAAATGAAATGTGTTGATATGAAAGGCCATGCCCGTCTGTATGAGCATATGATGATTGATGAATTTGTAGTCAAGTTTAATAATAAGTTTGGTAAGTGATGAATTTTTAGTCATTACCTTTGAAAGGTTTTTTTCTGAACCAAGCTGCTTGTATAATGATAGTTTTGCTCAAGCTTGTTTATTGCTAGGAACAGCTGCTCAAGTGACCGATGTGACCCATGGGCCTCTTGTTGAAAATACAAGTATGAACTGCAACACTTCATGCTGGCATTCTTTTAATGAAGAGATAATACAGTTCAGGAAGTCCGCTGGTGTGAAGCACTGCAGTTCATACCCTTGGGTATTTTTATTTCTTGCGGTACGTACAATATGGGTTTAGTATTGCTGTTTGTTCTCATCATTTAAAGTTTTTAATCACTTGCGGTGTGATATATTTGAAATTTACAAAGCAGGGACTGCAACGCCAAGTGAGCTTTAATTCAAAGTGTACACGTCAATTTCAATTCGTATGACCGTAGTCAACAAAAATTCAATGATTCATTGTTAGTTGGATACTACGCTTGTTTCTGTACAGTATTTAACACTTGTTAAAACTTTTCATACAGAAGAAGCATTTCCAAATTAAAAAGAGACAGATGATTTTGTGTAAAATGTGATATATAAATGCTGTCGAAAATTAAATTAATTTTTTGATAGACTTTCGTAATTTAACTCCAAACTGAGAGTTTCTTTATCAAAGGAAAATGAGAAAACCTATAAACATGTTTGCAGTTTAATTAAATATAAAGTATTTATGCAAGACATAAAAATACTGAGGGGCTGTGCAAACTGGACTTTTTATTGTATGATAATCTGTACACAATATAGTTAAATGTACTTTATATTTGGTGGGCATACTCACTAGGCCTTGGTTAGTAAGATTAAGTATTGAATGTATTTATATCTAAAACTTAATTTACAAGCTGGGAGAAAGTCCACTGGGATATGCCTATACTCCATCTTCCTCGCTCATTTGTTATTAATCATCATAATAATTCTACAGGGATTTTTTTCCACATCTAAATATAGGGGCCTTGGCCTTTCTTACTAGGAAATTATAATCACCATGTTGTCATGTTGGGGAAAATTTCCGTATGAACAAGCATTCTGTAAGTATATTGCTTAGGAATGCTACTATGCAATACATGTCCCCTACCGACCCGAAGTCAAGTAGTCTGCATAATATTCTGTGTGAATATTAATCATACTGTATCAACAGTTCAAGCATGAGAATTACCAGGTCACCTAAAATAAAAGCTATGCAAGACATTAAAATTCAATTATATTTTTTTGTTCAAGGGCGATAACTCAGCAAAATATTGATGGACCGGAACAATATTCAATCTTGATCTGTAACTTGTCAAAGTAAATAATAATTAAGAATACCTGCAAGCATGATGAAAAAAAAGAGTGGAAAACTTGAGTATTTGAGTTCATTTTTTTAAGTTCAAGGGCACTGTATCAAATGAATATCTGCAAAATTGATTTGTTGGACAGTGCATATATATGAAAGTCCCCTCTGGCTTTTCCAGTAGGGGACTAATAAAAATCACACAAAATTGAATTATTCATTTTTATACCCCCCGAACGAAGTTCTGGGGGGTATATAGGAATCACTCTGTCCGTCAGTCTGTCTGTGCAGATTCGTGTCCGGGCCATAACTTCTTTGTTCTTTGACTTAGGCATACCATATTTGGCACACAGGGGGATCACCATGAGACGATGTGTCGAGTACCTTCATGACCTCTATATGACCTTGACCTCAAGGTAAAAATCAAAGTTTTTTCTACAATGGATTCTTGTCCGGGCCATAACTTCTTTGTTCTTTGACATAGGCATACTATATTTGACACATGAGTGTATCACCATGAGACGATGTGTCATATACCTTCATGACCTCCATATGACCTTGACCTCAAGGTCAAAATTAAAGGTTTTTACAATGGATTCGTGTCAGGGTCATGACTTCTTTGTTCTTTGACATAGGCATACCATATTTGACACATGAGTATATCACCATGAGACGATGTGTCATGTACCTTCATGACCTCCATATGACCTTGACCTCAAGGTCAAAATTAAAGGTTTTTACAATGGATTCGTGTCAGGGTCATGACTTCTTTGTTCTTTGACATAGGCATACCATATTTGACACATGAGTGTATCACCATGAGACGATGTGTCATGTACCTTCATGACCTCCATATGACCTTGACCTCAAGGTCAAAATTAAAGGTTTTTACAATGGATTCGTGTCAGGGTCATGACTTCTTTGTTCTTTGACATAGGCATACCATATTTGACACATGAGTGTATCACCATGAGACGATGTGTCGAGTACCTTCATGACCTCTATATGACCTTGAACTTTGACCTCAAGGTCAAAATTGATTATAGGGTTTTGACATAGTCATACCATAAGACATGGGTGTATCACCCTGAGACTATGTGTCATGACCTCTTTATGACCTTGACCTTTGATCTCAAGGTCAAAATTATAGGTTTATGCCTTGGATTTGTGTTCGGACTATATCTTCCATTTTCTTCTACAAAGGCATACCATATTTTTACACTCAGGAAAGAGGTAATTTATACCTATCAACAACACCCTTTGGAACATTAGGGTAAGCGGGAGGTATTCTTAGTGAGCATTGCTCACAGTACCTCTTGTTATACCTGTCGAAGACCGGATGTATTATGGTATGGCGTCATCTGTCTGTCCAGGCCTTGTGGGCAGGATACAGAATGAACCATAAGCTCCAGGATATTACAACTTGGTATAATTGATCACCATGATGAGAGGAAGATGCTTATTGTTTTTCAAGGTCACATTATCACAGGAAAACCTTGTAGGCGGTATACAAACCGAACTGTTGGGGCTAGGACTGTCAAACATTGTACACATACACTTTATGCCAAGTGGAGGGTGCCTATTGTTTCTTAAGCCAGGTCAAAGTAGCAGGATGCAGACCGATTTGTTGGGGCAAGGACCATTAAACTTTATGGATGCAAAGAAAGTATGTCACACTCTGATGATTGCTGATACTACTTGAATCATTTCAATGAATTTCCTCCTATAAATCCATCTACAGTGGAGCCTCGGTAATCCGGACGCCATTAATCCGGACGCTTCACCTTCCGGACGATTTTTCTAAGGAACGGAATTTTTATATGTTATTTTGCATCATTAATCCGGAAATTCGCGTTCCGGATCCGGACGGTCACTTTTTACTACAAAACGTTATAATGCACTGAAAATTGTACCGTTAATCCGGACGGTAATTTTGTTTAGGGAAGGTGTGTGTCGGACAATTTTAGCAAGGTGTAAATTATAAAGAAAACAAGCCAAACTGTCTAATTGAAGCAATTACCTGTACCCTGTCAACACCTCCCTCCAATTAGGTGGTGTGTGATGATAAGTCCATTAGATAGCACGTGCCGATCGAGACATTGTATTGCCAATTTTCGCACATAAGATCTTTATTGCGTGTAGTGTTGAATTTTGTAAATAAAGCTGTAGCATATTAATTTATAGTCTTGATCAATACCCTAATAGTATTAATAAATTAAACATCATGCCGTAATGATAATTTTTTAACTGCTACACATATCAGTTGTACCGATTCGTAAATTGATATCGCCTTATTCAAATCTAAAGAGTGTTGATTACACTTCTAGATTCTGGATTTTATACTGTTAATTGGCGTGAAATATACATGTATGTTCATGCACATATAGTATAAGTTTTTAACGTTTAGAATCTCATGCATGTAGAATGTACCTGTGTACGATTGATTCTTGTTACGATGTTGTAGAGCTTTATTGTTTTCGAATTTTTAAACTCTGGGTAGAAGTGAGAAAATTACCATTTTAAGGAAAATGACAATTAAATTCTGTATGTACCTGTAATGTTAGTTTCAACCGAGTTTTGTTCCATTATTATCGCATCATGAAAACAACAGGTGCGCGTGACTAGATCAAAGCAGTAGTAGGTCTTGATATTACGAGCTTAAATGATTTTGTTCTCCCGATATTGTCTTGGATAATTATAGAATAAGAAATATAAACTCTGGCAGATTGAAATTTGGTTAAAGAATGTTGTCAACTGACATGATAATCATGAAATTCTTATATCAACTTTGGACAATGAAGATTGTTTTAACAGACCGCCGAACCCGTGAATCGTGACAGATGGAAATTACCGGCCTCTTTAAGAAGTAAAACTGTGATGAAATGTATGAAGTGTAAATGATTATGTTAGTTACTAATGATTTATTTACTTATAGTTACATAAAGTGCTTCATTGGTTGTTTTAGTGCATACGGTACACAGTTTTGTATATTTATTTGTAGGGATCATATGTATGTACAATGTAAGCACAGGCAAATACACTGAACATGTACATTAAATTTTAGTGCTTTGAAATACATGTAAGTGTTAACATTATCGTAATTTATTTACTAATGCAAATGGTTAAATCCAATGATAGAATGAGTTTAATTCACTATGCATCAATAAAGTTGGCATATACTGGTTACTTATGCAAAGCTAGAAAATATGCGATTCAATTATCCGGACACTTCATTTATCCGGACGATTTTGCTGGGAACCAAAGTGTCCGGATTAACGAGGCTCCACTGTACATGTGTACATCAAAACTGAGTAAGAAGTTGGATACAAATGATTTCATATCATGGGGGAAACTTGTGGTATTTTAATGGGGAATGGGGCTATATTTTGGCTATATAGGACCTCTGCATGTAATTACCATACCCCATATTGGCCCTTGATAGGAAAGAAAACTTGATCTGTTCATGTACAATTCTAATTAAAATTAGATCCTATGATCCGCTCATCTACTATCGCTACACATACTAAGGTACAAATATTGTTACTGTCTAATTGTTCTCCTACATATTTATTGATGTAAACAAGCAGGTGCAAGGAAATTGAATATACATCTCAGGTGCCTTTAATGCATCAAACATAGCAAAATACTGTACAGAGGGAAAATCATCATATTTGCTAGCCAATGATTTTAATCTGCTACTGTGAAGATGAGATTAGCAGATCGGAATCCTTGGCTAGCGGTGAAAGTCCATTGTCCTCGTTCCATAAATAATGGTAACTTCTTTCCACAATATCACGTACACTGCCATAAAAAGTCCTTGCTATTCTTGGGTTAAATGGATTTGCATACAGTTCCTCCCAATTCAATGGCACATGAACTGAATGCAGAGCATTGAAATGTTCATCCATTTCATTAAAAATCCTGAAAAATCCAGGCAGAATGTCACCATGCTCCGGTACACTTAATTTCTGCTTGGAGATGAAAAAGTTTCTACAATTTCCCAAAGATATACCTCTATACAGAGTAGCAAGAGTAAGGAAATAGAGAGTGGATAAAGAGGCCTTGCTCCACTCAGAACTGGTGGCATATCCACATAGTTGAAAAACCACATTTTTGATAAGATATGACGAAACCAAGTTCCGATGCTCTTCATCATAATCATGTCCTGAATAAAAATGGAAAAACCTGACTGCATTAGCTAATAATTCATAATGAAGGAAGTCTGGGTTTGGTCTATAAACCAGATGCTGACTCTTCTTATTCTTAACAATTCTTATCAGTCTCTTGAAGGAGGAATCTTTTGAAAATTTAGAAAGAATCTGAGTTTCCAAATATGAAGTGGAGATCTTCCATTGGATATGTCCTCTGTCCGATATGAATGGTATTAAATGATACCCATGATGAGTGATGCCTTGATAAATTTTTCTCTTTAAACAGCTTTGTTCATTAATCATTCCTGGTTGTAAACGGTCTACAATACCTTCCCATCTGAATGCTCGAATACATAGTGTTACATCGACACTTATTTTCAAATTTTTATAGAATCTACCATTCCATATAAAGAACAGGGTGCAAGCTGGTCCATAGAAAAAGGTTGCTTCCTCCTTCGAGTCTAGCAATAAATACTTTGGGAATAAAGATTTATCGATTTCTTTTAAAGCAGTCATTATTCCAAAATAAAGTGAGTTTTTCACATGTACAGGATGTAAGACATACTCATCGTGTCCATTTCTGTTCTTATAAATACGATGCACCCAGCTTTCCTCTCGATCTTCCTTTATAATATGGCACGACTTGAGATTACTCACTATTTGAATTTTTCTTTTCGCTGGATTTCCGGATGGTGTTCTCCAAAGGTCTCTGCTACCCCTAAATCCTGATGGCCGGACAATGAAATCTACGTCCTCCTCAAAAGTTTGAAGCTCGTAAAGAAAGTCGAATTCATCAGGGAGACCTATTTTTAAGTCGGAATAGTAACTACCCACCGGCAATAATGTTCCCGTCAGTCTGGAATCATTTTTCTGTACTATATCGAGAGCAGTTTTCAGGACTTGCTCAACACCATGTTGAATTCTGGAAATTTCACTGATGGTCGGTAACTTAGCTTTGTTATCCTGTTCAATTAATAATTCGGACAAGCGGTCATCAACATGGCCATGGTCCATGTTTGAACTTACCTACTTTCATTTTCGCAACGTCAACGATAGAGTTATGTCCCTTAGAATTAATTTTCAAAAGACTAATTATAATTATCTTTCCATATAGATGATATAAATTGTATAAAAAGTAAACTACATTTTTTATTATTTGTTTTAAAATGTCACTTTGAAATATCTTTGGAAAAAAAAGAAAATAAATTATAAAAAATATTCTATTTTTTTTTTAAACCCTATTTATTGGTCTGTTTTTAACTTTCAGCATATAATACAGCTTTAAAGCGAGGCTTAGATCGTGTTGTAAGAAAGGAGAGAAGGTTAGCACTCCCCTAGATAAGGACGGAAGGGACCTTAAAGGTCTTTACAACACATGTAAGGCAATCGTCTTCCTACTTCGAAGGCGACCTTATTTTTTTTCTTCCACAATACATGAGAGAATACATGAGAGAGAGAAAGTTAAAATTTTACAAGTTATCCAAGACACCCCAGGCGCATCAACAGGTTCCTGTATGTTATTTTTATGCCTGATATTTCGAAGTTTCATACAAAAATTTTATGGAGGAAAACAACCCATTCCAAGAGATATTGTTTACACACCTCAAAGTATAAATACTTTAATTTGTATCGTAATATAAGAGTCTTTTATACTTTCTCCGACTCAACTTGAGGTCCAAGTAGACCTAAAATAAAAGAAATATACATACTAAAATACATTTCTTTTAGAAAAAGTAACATGGCTATAAGAATCTACGGCAAAGTCCTCAAACATGCCTTGCACTACTTCGTATGCGTCACATGCCTTGCACTACTTCATGCGTCATGAACTGTTCAAAATCAATAGTTTGAGCGACCTTATTTTTGTACTGAGATGATGTTCAATGTCGTTGAAGGAATTAATAAAGAACTTTTCAATATATTTTTTTTAATAGTACTTAATCTGATGATCTGCAACTGTCAACTCAATGTAATCTGGCTCACTGTGGTTTAAACGGGGAGTTCTGACTGCAGGATTTGTGCTTTTTCCGTCCAGAGAGTGAGAGTGGATGAAGAGATTTGAAAATAAAAAGGTTCGATAAAGGGTGTGTGAGTTGCAACTCCTGTATATTTATTTTATTTATCTACATGTATAATAGTATATTAGGGACAGGTCAATATTTATTGGGGGAGTTGGGACCGGTGCAAAATGCGATAGGACACACAATTGTTTTTTGTTTTTTTTTGGGGGGGGGTGTTACATAGTATAGGACTCCCAACTTTTTGTTATTTTCAACACTGATGAGACAGCAATACTTTTTTTTTTATTGCATATGTATCAATGAAATATATATAACGTATTTCAAACTTTTAATTCAAATCCTAGAACTTATCTATCTTGCAAACAATAATACTGAATTTTATGCATGTTCAATTTCATGTCCAAGTTGAATATACTAGAGACAAAAAAAATAATAATAAAACCGGACCTTTGAAGAAATTTAATATTCAATCATGTAATTAAAATCACAACATAAGTATGCTATTTAGCTGTGAATAAAATTGCAAAAATTACATGTAGTTTTGCATGAAGTATTGATTTCAATTATAGGAAATAAAAATGGTATATCATGTTGGTCATTACAGACTGGAATTTAACTATAATTTAAATAATCTTCAACTGTATCATTATTAAATGCATGTACATGTACTATAATACGAATGTATATAACCGGTACCAATACTATATCTTTACTTGTATAATACACTGAATTGTACTATGTGCAAATGTTATATACAGTTCTTAATCTATTTTCTTATATACATGTTAACCCCAAATTAATTACATATGTTGTGCAATTTTGTACATGTGCATATCCTGGTCGATCATTAGGGAGAAGGCTCTTAATGTTTTATAGGTTAAGGCTGTTGTCCAATGCCATCAAATTATTTGAATAAATATTGTTTAAACAGAAAAAATATAATCTATTAAAACACATATTTAATAATTTGATAGAGAATATTGAGATGTGAAAAATACTTGTATGTACACGAGACACTAGACAACGCAATTCAGTAAAATAGTAATGATTATTAAAAATATGCAAACTATAACACTTTATTGTTGTTTAACCATAAATACATAAATAGTTATTTATCTATTAGATAGAATACACACTTTTTTTATTACATAACTGATGTAGGACAGCGACTTTTTTTGTATTCTTAGAAGATTGGACATAGTTGTTGGGTTTTTTTTAAATGGTAATATGGAATGCACCGGTCCCAACCCCCAGTAAATATTGACCGGCCCCTTATAGTACATTGTATAGCACAATAACCCACGTGACTGATGATTAATCCCTAACACCACACAGGTTATAATCAAACTTCTCTGAGGAGTTGGATTGTTTAATTAAACCATGAATCAATAATCAGTTTACTTTTATAATAAGTATTTAAATTTCGTAACCGAGGATCGATGTAACATGGTTAAGAGTGCCTGAGGGTGTATAGTGTAGAACTGTGGTGAAAAATAAATAAATTATATTGCATTTTTGAAAATAACCATGTACAACGCCTTTTGTCAACGTACTTTTGAATTCAAGAGTTGCAGCCCATACCAAATATGTATTTTCAAAAATAAAGTTTATTTCTTGAATTTACAGTCTATTTCATTTCCGTCGGAATTCCAAGTCGTTCAAATAGACATATAATATCTGTATCATACGTACATGTAGTTTACAACTGCAGCCCGTTCACGAGGAAATGGCTATCATTACAATTTGTAGAGATGTCAAAAGTAAAAACATTAGAAATGTAAAGATATCCTTATGTAATCCAAATGAAACTCCGAACAGCGTCTTCTTTTGAAAAACAAGAGGCCCACAGGCCTTATCGGTCACCTGAGTATTAAAATAGTTAAAAAATATCACTAGTCTCAAGGGCTATGAAATATAGAAAAACAAAATCCCAGTTTTGATTATCAAAGTATGTTGCGATATTAATATATTTTTTTTTTTATCAATTAGCACACACATACTTAAACAGCATTATCAAAATAAAAAAATTAAAAATGGTTAAAACGATATAATAGTATTCATAACAATTTCATGAAATTGTCTCTTTAAAATATATACAAAACGATTGTGAAAAATAAAGATCACATAATGAACTTGACAAATAATTTAATGAAAAAGTTATTGACGATGGGATTCGATATTTTGAAACATATACTTGATTATATACATTTGTATATATAACTCTGACTTTTGAAAAATACTTTATGGTTAACAAGATTTTTTTTTACAATAACTAGTGAAAAAGACCCCAACAAAAGTTGTGTTCCTGTTATGCATAGATTTTATTAAATCACTGACTTTATGAAATCTTAGGACGTCACAGGAGGGTGGCACTATGTTTTAAAAATACCCTCAAAAGTGCCTATACTGATAAAAGACTTTACACAATAAAATGTATGTAACATTAACGCGAAATTACTAAATTTGACCTGTCCTAGAGTCAAAACACTGGAGTTTCAAAATTTACTATTTTGGTACATCCTTTTCTGCTTTTCCTAAATATATATTTAGTTTTTATACCATATCAGCAAACTTCATGAAATCTTTCAAATGATGAAAACAATAATCACTATAATTTTGGCTCCACCTTGGAACCAAACCGGATCATGAAATTTACAATGTTGGTAAAGGACTTCTAAATATCCATTTAGCTTCAATTTAGTATTAATCGCATAATAGATGTTTTACACATAAAATACCATATACCAAGTTGGCCCCGCCCTGGAGTCAGAACCTTTACCCTGGGGATCATAAAATTTACAATTCTGTAGAGGCCTTCCTGCTCTACATCACTATGCATTTAGTTGTTCTTACTCCTTTGCAGTTACAGAGCATTTTTTCTTTTGAAAACTGGTCACTTTTTATCCTGCCTCAAAGGTCCAGGAGTCTTGAAATTTACAATTTATGTCCCCCTTGTCCCAAAGATGTTTCATACCAAATTTGAAAAAATCGTAATGGTACAGTAGTTATCAAGAAGTTAACATGTTCACCACCATGAACACAGGCCTGTCTGGCACAAAATGTCACCTTGAGCGGACGAAACCAGTGGATCTAAGGAAATCCGTATTTTCCTGGCAGACATTGACAAAGCACATCATTATACACGACAACAAAACCAACAGTGCTTCTGCATGTACGTTTTATTTCATTGCTTTTAATTCTCAATGTTTAAAAATGATATCAACTAAAATGGAGATACTTGCTACTGAAAATTAAAATGAGCAGAAAATTAAAACTCTCATACAATAAATTAAAGTCTGCCTCTTTCATCCAACAAATTATGAGCACCCTTCCACAGCAGTGCATTAAACTTTAAACATCATATCAAGCAGAACATGGATACAATCAATTCTATTTATGACTGAAGTTGCATAAACAACTGCATGTAACAATTTGTGTCAACTGCATGTGCACACTGCTAAAAGGTAAGATCAGATATTTTCTGTAAACTGCAGGAAATCTTTTCTCATACAAAGAATACCACTCGAACACTGCTTAAAATTTCTGGAAAATAATTTACACATTTCTCTCATCAAAGTACTAAATGCTACATTTTGAATTAAGTTTGATCTCCTGATTTCACGATTTCTGCATAGGTATATTAGTCAAACAGTAAAATTCAAAGACAAAAGTATTGTACACATTAAATACTACTCATTTCTAAAATGAAACAAAAATCTGTGAAGGGAAAAAATGATATACTAAAAAATATGGACAAAATAATATATCGCTGATGAAAGAGTCATAGTAACAATTATAGCATGATATTTACAATTACAAAAACTGTGATGGCATTTCCAACACAGCTTTCTTAGTACAAAAATAATGTCCCAGCTGTGACTGGTGCACAATTCAACATGCAAATAAAACAATCTGTATTAAAACATGTAACTGATAATGTGATCATTACGTTTAGGAGGGGAGACACAAGACTCTGTATTTATTAACAAGATTCTCTTCACATAACAATACACCTAAACTTGTACTATTCCAGCTACACCATCAAACAATAACTTAGGTTATAAATAACGTAAATTATGAACACAATTAAACTGGCACATCTTTCCTTTCCCTTCTTAAAAATACTGTTCTTGCATGCTATCACAAACAAAATAACTCAAAGCATGGGAAACCAACTGACTGTTCAGCTATCTTTGAGATGACAACTACATTGGCACAGCCATGGATATATTCAATGTTGAGACATCCAACACTGAGAGAAAAGTAATGAATAATTGCTTGATGCACAATGGCAGTGTGTATTTCTCTCATGTGATCAGACAACACACTGACCATTTTACCTGCATTGATCAGACAACACACTGACCATTTTACCTGCATTACTAACTCTCAACGTTATTGCATTCGTAGAATACCCTTGGTATTACTATGCATTATTTGCCACTGAAATTTCCCAAACTGTAAACGTGGAAATTTTAGCGGTAGCGTATTTAGCGATGCTATAAACCAATTTGTTCACATGGGGCTGCTTTTTGTGGAAATTAAAAATGTAAACTGAAACAACAGTACAATCTAATCTTTTGGGAATTAATTTTTGCATTTAGTTTTTATCGCAAAATATTTCCATGTTTACAGAATCATAGTAACATTTAGGAAAGTTTTATCAGAGAACAAGGCATTGAATTATCTCTGCTCCGTCAAAGAAACACAATATATCTAAATTCATAAATCTCCAATGTTGCAGAGTGATATAAGTATCAAATAATTCAAAAAGAGAAAACATCCCTCTTCCCGTAAAACATATAACCTTGGTGTCTTTAACCTGCAAAATCACAATTTCTTTTATCAAACTATAAAAAAATTATGAACAGCAGAATATCATGAAAAATTTATCACAGCAAACCTAGATTCACATCACTTAAGTATGTTCCTGGCACATATTTTAGGATATGACACAATCAAGGATGAAAAGTTCCCTCTACAATGCTAATATTACCATTGATACTTCAAAGCTTACCAGTACACACGATGAAAATAAAAGGTACTATAAGAAAGATCTGAAAAAAGCTGATTTTGATTAGTGGTATATACTGTACAAACTTTACACACTAGATATGGCAACAAATCAATAGACATGTGTTCATTTCAACATTCTATCTAAGTGAACATAGGATAAAATATAATTACATCTTCAAACTAAGTCTAAAATTCATATAAATTTTTTCAAAGGAAGAGCAGTCAAAACTGTCATCAAATTAATATTACGTACACAAGGCATATTTTAGGAACCACATTTTGCATTTTTAATGATAATGGAAATATTCCATGTAGCTTTTTTTGCAAATCAAGTACAGGATGTTTCCAAACTAACTTTCACTGAGCAAACACAAATTACAATACAAGACAAGTAATGATGTACATAAGGCATTAACCTTATACATGTATGCAGATTTTCTAAATCATTACATGGAATAAGAAATAGGGGGAAAAAAGTCTTGGAAAGAGAATCTGCTTGATTTGATGCATTCCAGAGGACTGTGATTTATTCTGATCGTAACGGCTACTAAAGGTACTTTAGCCCCCTATGCACATCATGACTATATGCACATTTCTAATCTGTTTCGTGGAGGTGAGCAAAATTTTGTCTTTTACATGTCGAAAACAGAAAATGTCTCAGTACTTCAATAAATAAGGTGGCTATACTTTTCTTAATGGAAGAAATCTTTTCATATAATGTTCCACTGTCTAGATTTAAAATAAACTATGTCGCATTGCAAGATGTTGCACCAAATGCCCCCAAAAAGGGGGGGGGGGGGGGGGGATGGGATCCTTTAACCCTCACCTCAAGCACTATATGTATTTCTACCTCAACATAGAAAATTGTCTATCAGTGGTCTATATTGTAAATACTGAAACACCCTGTACTTTAAAAGCATAAAATATGTACTATACCACAAGCTGGCCTCACTTTATAAAACAGTCCAGAAAGTCATTTATACAAGCTATAGTACACATTTCTACTTCTTTTTCTTTAATTATTTCTCTTTTGATATCATCAAATGTGCATTCAATATCTTTGATTAAATATGACTGAACTAGCATTTCTCATATAGACATATGTATTTAGCCTTCCAACAAAGTCATGGCATAATATTCAAAATCTGGAACTAGGACAAGACTTTCCTTCAATCTAAAGGTCTAAATGCACTTCTGGGTTCCTCTTAAACTGACAAAAATAAAAATTTTCTAAAGCTATGCAAAAGGGAGCGTGAAAATTATACATATTTTGTAAACACCTGTATAAAACATCTTTTTTGGTGTATCTAACTAGCACACAAATAAATGATGTTAAGAAGCTTTGATAATGCGAACCAATACTATCAAAGGAAAGATTAACTAATGACTTGGACCTATAATATCAACACCAATAGCTCATAAATATCAACTTCATTCAATTTTCATACTCGAAACTGGAGAGAAAAAAAATTGTAACAATTATTCACTCTAACATTTAAGTTAGCTATTTATTTTTAGACTTTTTTTGAACTGATTAACTTTTAAAAAGCCCATGTGTATGGTAGCTGTAAAATAAAGAATTTATTTAGGTTGGCCTTGTATTTGAAGATGCATAAAATAAAAGCCAATAAAAGAGAAAAATGTGAGCAACATCTTTTGACCTGATATAAGTACACGAAACATGTACTAAATTTGGTCTGTCAACTCTTCAAAAATACATAAACATTTCACAGTAATATAAAGCATTTAAAATAAACAAAAAACAAATCCCCAGAAACATGCTTCTAATCAATATGCAAATGTCAAAAACACAACAGTGTGAATATTTGGCTCATTTTACATTATTGACCATGCTACTTAACCAAATCGAAGTGGCTTCACAAGCCCGTCAGTTCAATAAATATATATTGTATGCCTAGAGCAGTCCATAACAAACCCGCAATTCAAAAATAACAGATGAGAAAAATTCTTAAATTCCTAATTTTTTCCTAAAGAAAGCCCTTAGTCAATTCATCCTCAGGTGAGGAGGTCGATTCTGGCTCCCTGGATATGCGACTTGTTTGTAGGCCGTGTTCTTGGTTGCAATAGCTGGGGAGGTGGATCTCTTGGGAATGGTTGTGGTGGTGGTGTCCATCACCTCCACTTCATCCATTCCATTGACATGTCCTGCCACCCTAAAACCTTCCACTAGATTTATCTGATGGGGACTACAATGATAAAATTGTGTATATTTGACTGGGATTAAAACAAAACGAGATAACTTTTTTATTTTTAGATTTAAACATTTTAAAGTTAAACAGTTAAAAACTAAAGATCGTTCAAAAACAATTGTCTCCCCAGCTTCCCAAATTGGAAGTGCACCAATTGAAACCCCCTCCCCTTAATGTACTGCATGGTATGGAGAAAGCACGGGCAGGAACATGGACATTATGAACTCTGATATTTAAAGCCATATAGGAGGAGACTATTTTACACCCTCCACCCCTCAGATCCATTATAACTTTAAGGATAACAATTGGATCATCCTGTCCCTACAATATGCACATCTACAAATGACATTGAAGCATGGTACAAATTCTCAAGTCTATTGGTTAAACCATATAGGAGAAGTGTTCACAAGCTATTTTAACATCTTCCACCCTTCTTTAGATCAACTTTAACTTTTAGGAAGATAATTGGATCCTTCCATCCTGACAATATGCACATCTACAAATTGCAATGAAGCCTTGTACAAAGTTTTAAGTCTACCCAATAAGCCATATAGAAGGAGAAGTGATCACAAGAAAGCTATTTTACCATCCCTTCTATATCCACTATAACTTTTAGGAAAATAATTGGATCCTCCTGTACCGACAACATGCAACTTCTACAAATAGCAATGAAGCATTGAACAGTTTCAAATCTATCAGATAAACCATATACGAGAAGTATTCAAAAACTATTTTACATCCTCCACCCCTTAGAACCACTATAATTTTAGGAAAATAATTGCATCCTCCTGTACCGACAACATGCACATCTACAAATGACTATGAAGAATTGAACAAAGTTTCAATTCTATCCAAAAAGCAATATGAAGATTTTGTGACAGACAGATGAACGGACGGAAGGAAAGTACAAAAACAATAGGTCTCCACCTGGAAGAGGAGGCATAATTTGAAATTAAAAATGTACCTCATTGCCACCTGGAAGAGGGGAGACATCATTTGAAATTAAAAATGTACCTCATTGCCACCTGGAAGAGGGGAGACATAATTTGAAATTAAAACTGTACCTCATGGAAGCCTTGAAACTGGATCCCACTTTACGGGGAGATCTGGGCTCTTTCTCTGAGATCCATGGCTTATTCAGCTCTTCAAGGACAGAGGGAGCAACATATGTGAAACCCTGAAAAGTTTAATGAACAAGTTCAATAAATGTGAAAATCAATAACTTCCTATATGTGAATAAATGAAAAATATGACATTAAAGTACTGCCTATATGTGAATAAATGAAAAATATGACATTAAAGTACTGAATGGAAGAATATCATGCATTACTGTTCAGAAAAGAAAAGTGACTGTTCAGATTAAAGAATATTTGATTGGCACTTTCACTGAGAACTGAGAAACGTGACCCTTGAGATTACAGAAACTCACTAAGAATACTTGATTGGCACTTTCACTGAGAACCGAGTCATCAGGAGAGTCTACAGGGGTCTGTCTGGTAAACTTGGTGTCAAACTGGCTGACATCTTCTTCACTGGTCTGCAAACAGAAAGTACAGTCAATTATTGTATACGTAAAGGCACACACATATAATGATTATGTATATATCAAAACTATGATTATCAGCGGAACATGAATTTTCTTAATATGATACTTAAAGCATCATATAATCAAAATGTCTATGAAATTTTACACAATTAGAACACTTGCCTACATAAAATCACAAGACTTACGATTTTTTTTTTTTTTTTACACTTGCAGGACACTTGCCTGCATATTGAATATTGCTTAAACAATGTGGATTTACTTCTTAGTATAGCATGTCACAACATGGCAGATTTAATGAAAGAAAAATTCTTTATCCCAACTGAATTGTCATTTTTTGACTCAATGGTGCAGAAATAATGTCACTGGTTTGTAGATCTGTACATCTATAAAGTTTCAGCCTAGCTTTCATTGTTGTCCCCTCCCACAGCTAGTTGTAAAGACATAGCAATGCTGATGTGTGTGAGTGTGTCCATTTGTGTGCAAGCTTGTGGGCAAGATTCAAAGAGAACCATAAAACTGATGATGATCAAGAATTCTAATGATATTCAAGGTCATTGATGAAATATTTCTTTGAATTTTGATTCATACAATAAATAATTATGACTGAATTTATGTGCAAGTTAACGATACAAAATAATAAATGAACTATCGACTTGTGCTTTGCTAACTTTGTGCGTGTATTTTGGCATCTTCTTATCATTATAGTACAGAAATCGTTAGGCATTGTGCATTATCTTACGACTTGCATTTGAAAGTGTCTAATCAGTACAAATCAACTTTTGACTTCCATAATTTTGACAACACACACTCTAATGACTTTATCATAAAGTTTGTGTGTATGTTGTCATATAACTAAATGATAGCATACACAAATCTTGAGGTGCTGTTTATCATTTTGCATTTTGATATCTATAGGGATATTTGTCAACATAAAATTACATGACATTTCTTAAACATTGATATTATTTTTAGAACATTGCAGTAAACAGCTGGTGCTAATAACTTTGTAACGGTCACATACCATAGACCTTTCAATGCATCAGTTTTCAATGCATGTTTTATATTATCCATCTGTGTGTCTATGAAATCTCAAACCGTGTATGCAGTGATAAAGAGACGATATCTCGTAAGTTGCGTATTACACATGTGATCTGTGAATTTGTTTTTGTGTGTATTTATCTTTCTAAGAACATTTATACCAATAGTGTTAGCTTTTACTTTTTGTGATGCGGTTTAAAAATCTGGTATTTTTATGTGTATTTATTATTTGGAGGATTTAGGCACTATATAAATGTATTTCATCATTTTTATTACAACAGTGTATGTAATGATAGAGAGATATAATTATACAGTGTATGTAATGATAGAGAGATGAGAATGTACAATATTGTATACACTTACCACACAGGGTTTAAAAGGAGGTTCAACTTTGTGCTGGTGAAGTTCATTCCAGTCTATATGCCGGAAGAAGGCATGTTGCTGAAAATTCAACATTT
Source organism: Ostrea edulis (assembly GCF_947568905.1). Taxonomy (NCBI): domain Eukaryota; kingdom Metazoa; phylum Mollusca; class Bivalvia; order Ostreida; family Ostreidae; genus Ostrea; species Ostrea edulis. The sequence goes on along the minus strand of NC_079164.1, from coordinate 19,367,515 downwards.
AGACTGTTTGAATGAAATTAAAAGATTTACTTTGAAATGAATACCAAGATACATGGCTAACAATTTCAAACAAAGTACTTATTCTGTTATTATCATTGTACCTTGATCGGCTTGGAGTCATCAGCCCCGCCTCCTAATCTTTCCTGTGGACTTTTCTTTAACAACTATTGAAATAGGAAATACAATTAAAAACAAAATGTTTTAAGTAAATTTAAATCTCAGTTAATCAATCCATTTTGGAAGTAGAATTCTGATTACTAAATAAAGAATACCTGGGTCTACATTTGTACATAAGAAAACTGACTATCATTCGATATTGAATATACACAATCAGGAATCTAATTACCCTTTTAATGAGACCTCTGGCTTCATTTGTTAGATAGGGAGGGAGACTGAGCTTGGCTTTCAAGATCTGTAACAGAAATTTTTCATTGTATTATATCATTATTTTTAGTAAATTCACCGTTAAAACTATATTATTTACATTGATAGTTTTAAAAAAAATTGCAACTACCAACCTTATCAATTGTTTTCTTTCTGTTCTCAGCAGTGAACGGTGGCTAAAAAAACAACTCACTTCATAAAACACTGACAGCTATCAAAGCTTAAGGAATTTGTCTACAAAATCCAATAAGAGCAGAACACTTACAGCTCCTGTTAACATGTCATACATAAGCGCGCCAAGACTCCACCAATCCACAGCTTTACCGTGTCCACTCCTCGTCAGGATCTCAGGGGCCCTGCACAAACATATCATGTAAACTCTTTTACCAGAATGTTTTCCATATAATTTTATACATGAATTCTTTTTACTTTTATTATCAAAATATATATCTAATCTTTAATTAAATGTTACTCCCTATCTAACATTATATACCTATTAAATTCTATCATAAACACTCATTCATTTAATGCATAGAGACCGGTGAGAAAATAAAGAACTTACATGTACTCAATAGTTCCACAGAATGTGTGGGTTAACCCACCCTCATTTATTGATTCTTTACATAATCCAAAGTCTGTCAGCTTTACATGCCCTGTTTAAAGAAACAAAAACAAACCATTATTTCAATTTTGGCTGAAATTTGTATTTTTACACAGATTGAAATATTCTAAAACATCCATTGACTGACCTGTGTTGTCTAGGAGAATATTTTCAGGTTTCAGATCTCTGTAAATAATGCCCTGAGAATGCAAGTGTTCTATTGCTAGTGTGATTTCTGCTAAGTAGAAACTGAAATAGAAATATATACATATATCATTTAGAATCGAATATTGTTAATGTCTTCAGTTCAGAGCTTTTTGCATTCTGCAATTTAATAACTATTTGATTGTATATTTGTATCCACACTCTTCTAATCCTTGCTAACACCCACATAATAGGATTTCTGTAAAGCATAGTTTTCCTTACAGACTTATGTAAAACATTGTATTCTATATTGTCATTCCTTAAACACCTGATCATAAGAACTCAAACCCTACATAAAGAAACTTTATATCAAAAAAGAAATCTTTAGTTTCCCAGGCACTGCCTCAATAGATAGAAAGCTAGTGCATAGATCAATTTTATTCATATATTCAAAAGGGAAAGAACTCAATATTCTCTTTCAACCATTTTAAAATAGAAAAGGGTTTTTAGGAAATCAAAAGATTATCTTTGGTAAAATAATTGTATTAAAACATTGTCTACTCTTTACAGTGAGTGACTTAAAATTAAGTACATAAAAATAATATCTAATGGTAATTCTATATATAAAAGGTTTGTACATTTGAAAAAAGGAAAGTAACTCATGCAATACGTGAGGAATGAAAACCACCTGCCTGTCTCATCAAATGTTGAATTTTTTTTTTTTTACCTCAGAGACTAATGATTAATTTATAAATGCGTAGTCTACTATATTCATTAGAGTTCCCCTTGAAAAAGGTCATAGCCCTTTCAACTAACAAGCTTAAACCCGGTAAAAGACACTTTGCATCACGTTCAGTAGAAATTGATCCGATGGCTTGAAAGGCAAGTCAAAAATGAGAAAATTATCAGATTTGTCGATGATATATTAAGTTTGATCAGAGAAGCTCACTCGTGCCTTTCGCTAATAATAATTGTATCTTTCAATAAAAGCACAATGTTATATTTCATTTCCAATGAATTTCTGGAATTAAATCGCTAACTGATATCAAAGCCCTCTTACTTCACAAATGACCTATTTTTATGCAGATGTGTTAATTCACCAATTAAGTGACACAGGGCTCTCATATTTACAGGGAAGCATTGCATGACATACTTAATGAAATTATAGGTCAGTATTGCAAGACCTACTTAATGAAGTTACGGGTAAATATCACATGACTCACTTAATGAAGTCAAGAAATACTAAGTAGGAAGCATGTACTGTTAAAGTTGTGACTAAGGGGAACATACATCCCCTTTATATTACCAGGCTGTGTCCTCCATAAAGATCCCCTCCCTCTCTAGCTGCATGAAGAGCTCCCCTCCTGGTAGATACTCCAGAATTAGGTAAAGCTTGCCCCCAGTTTGGAATGCATAGATCAGGTCCACAATGAACGGATGCTGTAATAAGAATTTTTTTTAATAAAATATCATATACATATATGTGAAGTAATTCAGTTCACAATGATATTATCGCAATTCACATTTGAATTAGAACGCTTTGGCCGATATAGTATTGCATTGTGTGACGACATATTTGAATCTGTTTGTAATACAATTGCGAGATGCAACAGAAACTCTCATTGGTCCATATGTATAAGTCAGCCCAAATTCCCTTATACGGGAGTAGTCGGCATCAGAAAACATGACGGAGATGGAAACAAACTTCAAAAGAAGAAAGTGAAAAAGTTGTATTTTTGTGTTGTTGTCTCATAAATTTAAAATAAAAAAATTCCTAACATATTTTCCTACTATACTTGTGTCCAAACATACCTTCAAATATTTATTAAAGCCCCATACGACCCAAAAACTCACAGCTTTTGATGATTTCGTTCATTGACGTAGCCATGTTAGGTAGCCAGTCAATTCGAATCCTGGTTCATTTCCATACTGGCACAATAGCGTCTAGATGTGAACTAATACCCCCACAAATATTTTAGCTAAATATTTTAAATAATATATATCATCCCAGTTTCATTAAATGATAATTATTCAAATAGCTAAACTCATGGCAATGCGGCTTTCATTAGTCTGGGCGATCTCCATCTCTGCCACACGAGTGTTAAGGACCAAAATGGGCTTATGTAGCATTTTCGTTAATCAAGAGCTTATTTTACCTTTACAAAAACTATATTTTTCAATTTCTATTAATTGTTCGTGTTGATAATGAATGAAGAGCGAATTCATAATTTACAACCAATTTTATGAATTACCAATAGCAACAGAGTTCAAATTGACCGGCTACCTAACATGGCTACATCAACAAACGAAATCATTTGAAGCTGCGAGTTTTCGGGTCGTGTGTGGCTTTAATGAATATTTGAAGGCATGTTTGGACACAAGTATAGTAGGAAAATATGTTAAGATTTTTTTTAATATTGAATTTATGAGACAGCAACACAAGAATACACCGATAACGTGATATCAGGCCTCAACCGTGCGCAGCTTTTTGTGCCCCGTAAATCGAAGGTTTTTATAAGAGCTGGATCTGTAGCTCTGTTCCGTCACAATATTTTTTCACCCGTACCTGAATCAGCTCAAGAAAGTGGGCGGGCTGTAATCGGCCAATAAAAACTCTGGTTGTATTACATCAAACATGTCATTCAAACTGTTCGATCATCTCATTCAATTGTGTCGTCACACAACGCAATACTATATCGGGTAAAGCGTTCTAATTCAAAGCTGAATTGCGATAATATCAATCAGAGAGTAAAATCTTTGACATGTTCTTTGTAGTCCCATAATAATGTGTATCATAAATGTTGAGTATTTCTTTTCACATTACCACTGATACAATTTCTTCAATAAATGATATGAAAAGAGCTTTTACCTTGCTTGTTGAATTATTCCAAAAGAGAGCATCTGAACACCCTTTTTTTCAGTGTAGTAGTTTTATAAAACACACATTACAAGGAGTGAAATATCATAAATGATGAATTTTGAAAATACCTTTACACATTCCAGAATATTGCGTTCTGCCTTTGTGTGAGCTGTGTCTTTGGCATTTCTGGCAATTGTGGCCTGAATGGAAAACATCCAAAATTAAATACAGCATAAAGTCACCCAGACCCTTTTCATTATATGAAAAATATAAATTGCATCAGGTCTAGGTGCATATTTGCAAAGAATGTGACATGTCTAAAACACATACAATGACATCCTGTTAATCACCAAAGCTACAAAAATGACATGCCCTATGTGTGCATTATCCTGCCTGGAGTTGCAAGCAAGCAGTGACAATCAGAACTGCACAATACTTGTAAACAAGTTGCACATTCATATGTATGTCACTGACACCAACGTTCTATCAGGTCAAATTTTTTGAAGTATCAAAATTTCAGCCACAGCCTGGTACACACACACTTTACAAGAAGCGCTATCCTTTTATGAGTAGTTGGCCTAGCAAACTTCCTATGTATATTTTGAACTTTGGTAAACTACTTCTACTATATCGTGCATATATACTAAATCATAATGTACTAGCATATATAATATTAATGACACTGACACTTTGTAAACATAAATCTACATTTAAGTACTTGCACTTTGTGTCAAGTACTAACTACATACGTTATACTTCACATCAAAAGTATTTCATATCATTAACAATAAGTTTGTAGTCCCTGACCTCCTCACCTTTTTCAATACTTTCATGGCAAATATTTTGCTATTATCTGTCCCTGAGATCTTCCGCACTTGAAATACCTGAAAAATAGACACAAATAATCAGATTAATATAAATTTCAGTGAAGTGTTACCAATGTTTTGGGAAGATTTCATCTATTATCCCTATTCATGAAATATCTAATTCTATATCATCAAGGAGTGACATCTAACGAAGAACATCATTGACTTCTGCTGACATGTACTTTTGTATCATCTGCAGTAATGGCCTTCAGCCAAAAGGAAATATAAAAATCAATAGGTTGAACACCTTTCTGAATTCATACAGCCACACACAATAAACATGCTGCACGTGAAGGTCAACAACCTCATAGAAACGTTTTATGTGCATACTTGTTTGCACTGAGGTAATGACTTCTCTAATCATATTCACAGGTGGTTTCATCTTGCTTCACAGCACATCAATTACTCTTTTCACTTATCACGCCACTTTTATTAGTTTTTGAGACAAATTTCCATACCTTTCCATACCCGCCTTTGCCCAGGACTTTGAGGAGTTCAAAGTCTTGTGGTCCGACCTTTAACTGCCCCGGGTTTACAGTGTTTTCTGTGATTTCAACAGTTTCCATCCCATCATCACACCTACAAACCAACTCCAAAAATTATTCTCAACATAAACCAAAAATTAACAATGCATGATTTCCTACATATTACAGACCCCTACAATGAATTACGTACATATCTTTACCCTACCTATGACAATAATGTTCCCATTACGTAACATGAAGTTTCACCCTGTATAAGAAGTTGGTTATAATTTTGAATTTTCTTTTGTGATTCTTATGTGTGTAATAGATACTTTGAATCAAATTAAAAAACTTTTGACAGCGATGGTACCCATCGCTGTCACTGCTGCATAATCCCTAATATTTCTAACAACCTCTTGTTCTGTTTCTGTCAAAATGAAATCAACACAAACATATTCTTAATCTTTACAATTTCGAAGTTATGTCATACCCAACACAAGAACAGTTGTACACAGTTAATCTGGTTAGAACCCCTTCCTCACTTGTATACTTAATACAAAGTAACACTGTACAAACATCCCCAACAGAAATGTACACCAGTGTGATGATACTTACATAACATTCTGACCCCGTGCTGAACCGCCCTGCAGAAAACAAAATGCAAAAATTTAAGTTAAAAGTACATTGTGAGAATTCTACATAAATATTCATAAAGCTGTAAATTCCTTTTTATACAGTTGATAAATGTAAATTAGTTTTTATCATCATTGACATAAATATACTTAAATATACTAAAAGTACAAGTATTGTTTTACATATATATACAGAGTTCTGTACAGAACAGTAACGAAATCAAAGTACTTGTCTCATAAAGTTCAAACTGAATTTTAACCTGACAGTACAAATATGCATTTGGGATAGTTTGTCATATTAATCATTACCTATTCTGTAATATCTAGACTATATAATGTCTATCCATTTATAAATATCAATTAAAATACCGTCAAGATACATGTGTCCTGTTATTTTCAATATATGTACTACATGCATCTCTCTCCTGTTATTTTCATTATGTAATCATATTTCTTCTGCGAGATTTCATCACAAGACCTAAAGCTACTTATACTCATTTGAAATTGAATTGCTACAGTTCAAACTGTATTTGCATTTATCATTCGGAAACCATTCCATAATAATAATGTGACCTTTACTATTTAAACAAAGAAAATATAGGAGGACTTTGTCAATCATGAAACTCTTGTGAAGTTTCAATGTGAAACCTCAAATAATATTTTGAGATGTCATCTGGAAACCACTTGTGACCTTGACCTTTCAGAATTCTGTCTAACGCCAGACAAGTCCTAGACAAAGCAAATTATTTAGAATTCTGTCTAACGCCAGACATGTCCTAGACAAAGCAAATTATTTGGGACGTTTTTAAAAAAAAAGTTCAGACTCAAGCATAAAAAAATTCCTGTTGATATAAATTTTCAAAATAACTCCTCAGTGTGGTCCTATGTCTACACAGAAATCATACAGTACTCTTGTTTAGTGAACAGGTGGTGCTGGACTGCCAGTGCAGACTTGTTCACAACTTCTTAACTGTTGATTAATTGCTTGTTTATAATCAGTATTTCACATTACTCAAATTCACTAATGACAGCAAATGACAATAGTGCTAATTATTTTCAACTCATTTTTGGGGATTCAAAATATAAGTGACACATTGTGCTACTTGATTGACAACTGATTTTAAATTAATAACTAACTTTGTAGTTGTTTGATAGGTACTAGTTGATAACATAAAAACGAACTGATTGTATAATGAGTTGCAGTAGTCATGGTAGTCAATCATTGCTGCTGTAAACAATGGTAAATCTCCCAAGGCCACATTTACGAGGGTAAATGCACACCCCTCCTCTCCACAAAATAAAATTCTATAGATCCTATTAGACCTAAGAATAACAATTTCAAATATGAAAAAAATGTTGACCAAGATGTTACAGATCGACACATCCAAATAAATATCTCCTGCCTTTTCTAACCCATGGGACAATTTTTTTTTACATAGTGTATAAAATCCATATAAATTATGTCAACTATTTTACCACAGATAGACACATTTATCTTTAACTCATCATGTTTAAATGCAGCATGCTTATAGCCCCTGTTGCTAACAAGAACCATTATCATACACCGTAATTTCACCCAGAAATAGAGAAATTTCTGTGCTCACTATTCCCCCCAACATGCCCAAGACAATTGTTTGATTAACCTCAAAAGAAGACTGCATAAAACTGATAGTGCTTTTGCTGATTAGGTGACAACTCTGACTACACAGATTCCTCAATGATTGTGGCATGTGAACTACTAAATGTGGATATTCATTATCATATCAGAAATGCCCTAGATCTAAAGGACTTCCCATAAACATGACCCGACTGATCTAATAAAACTCAAGGTCTACAACTGACTGCTGGTAATGAAGTTTAACATCGGTATAAACACTTAGTATTGTACTATATGTTCCTACAACTGACTGCTGGTAATGAAGTTTAACATCGGTATAAACACTTAGTATTGTACTATATGTTCCTACAACTGACTGCTGGTAATGAAGTTTAACATCGGTATAAACACTTAGTATTGTACTATATGTTCCTACAACTGACTGCTGGTAATGAAGTTTAACATGGTATAAACACTTAGTATTGTACTATATGTTCCTACAACTGACTGCTGGTAATGAAGTTTAACATGGTATAAACACTTAGTATTGTACTATATGTTCCTACAACTGACTGCTGGTAATGAAGTTTAACATCGGTATAAACACTTAGTATTGTACTATATGTTCCTACAACTGACTGCTGGTAATGAAGTTTAACATCGGTATAAACACTTAGTATTGTACTATATGTTCCTACAACTGACTGCTGGTAATGAAGTTTAACATCGGTATAAACACTTAGTATTGTACTATATGTTCCATGTGTTAGGGTCTGTTGGCAAATCAGAATAACGGTGTGGTCCAAGGGATTGTGACACTTTATCTGCACTAGCATACATACCTTTAGATAGGTCCCCACTTAAAAGGGTAATCTGCGATAGACTTGGGTCCTATCCATATCTAACAAGCATTCTTCAATCTCATATGCCCTCATGTCAAGGTTAGGATTTAGTTAAATTTCTGATATTCTAAACTATGTACTATCAATTATAATCATTTTTCTTGGGACAAATTTTCATGGTTTTAGAAAAAAAATGATAGTAAGGTCTTAATTTCATAGATGAAGAGTTAATGATTTATCTGATGGTAAAACTTTGGGGCCCAATTTTATTACCTAGTACCATGACAATGAAAACAACAAGCATTGAATTGAAATATTCATGGACCGTAGGACATGATGCATCAAGTGTAAAAGATTTTGTTACTGAAAACTTTAATATATAGTAAATTTGAACCCAAAGGATATAATTGTCTGTGCTCTAAACAGCTGCAAAAATAATTTACATAAAAAAAGGCATGCATACTAGGGCTGAAACGATATTCCCACTTCACAATATGATACATATTACAATACTTATGCCATGATTCAATATTTTCAATACGATACAATTTACAGAAGAAACCAATAATAACAATGAAGAAAAATTTAATCATCAAGATTCAAAATCATAATTTTAAAAGCAAAGTGGTCCAAAACTGCCAAATGGTAAGATGACTGTTGGCTCTGTAGTTTAAATTGATAAAGTTTATTATAATTTTTGTCAGACTCAAGACAAACAAATCTGAATGTTAGTCAACCCTATTTTGTCTCTCATGCAGGTAAAAATAATAAGTACAGGCCGAGCCTTTTTCCTGAACCCATATGTAATAAACACATCGATTCGAAAATCGAGGTAATGAATCAAACATTGAATTGAGCGTTTATATTGAACAGTATCGATATTTCGGTGAATCGTTTCAGCCCTAATGCATACTAGTGCATTTCTGGTGAAATATGGAACTTTCAGGATGTGCTGGAATGGCCGGTTTTTAATTGATGTTTATACAACGCAGGGCTCGAAGTTAACATATGTCCGTCAGTCTGTGACTGGCTAAAAGTCTGGCGGACTGACTGACATTTGTTTTAGTCAGTCCGATGGGACTGGTTAATTTTCTAAAGCATCATTTTGGAAAATATACTTAATATGAAATTTCATACACATTTGGCATGCTTCGATCTGTTTGATCAATCGGACGAATTTGATTCGTAAATATAAATCCCACATTTAAGTGTTACAATATTGTCTGAGGCATAATGAGTTAAATTTCATTTTAATGATATCAACAAAATATATTTGATTATTTCTGGAAAACTCTGTTGGATTGGTAATTTTTTCTGTGGACTGGTTAAAATTATACCCCATCAGTCCGACTGGACTGGTGTCATAAAAAGTTGGCTTCAAGCCCTGCAACGCGGCCACATGATAGTAGCCAATTGTAGGGCAAAGTTGACATCGATACAAATGGCGTTTCGCTAGCAGACGGTCTGTAAAGAGCTATGCACAATCCTACAAGGATGATCCAAGTTGATGCGGTGCTTTAGTATCTGGGTGTAAATCAGATGGAAGGAAGGATGTGTTTTAGAGATGCGTATCCTTGGATGCAAGGCCTGAAGTTATACCGATATCCACAAGATATTTCCTAGATTAATTTCCCTCCCCAACTCACATAATTTAATCAAATGCATTTTTCCATACATGCTTGAAGTGATTTCTTTCTTTAAAAGATAGCATTTAATGCAGGAATTTGATGGCAATTGAAGAATTTCATGCGTGTTTTAATACTTAGTTAATATTGTAATCTGGGAGTGACATGCCAGCCCCTACAAATTATTTTCAATGCGCGATGTCATAGTGCATCTGCATCTCGAAAGTCCCACATTTACCTTCATAAAGATATAGATCTACTACAAATCATTTTTGTATCTAGTCAGAGATGAGGTGAATTGACTGGGTCGAATTTTAGTACCTAAAGTATTTACACCTAAAATACATATTACATAGATCAATTACTCTACATATAACATTCTCTTCAGTATACCTCTGTCTCATAACAAGTAGATCAAAATATTAACTGTCAGCTTATAAGACAGTGCTGTACATTATTTAATATAATTGCCTCATCTTATCAAAGCCAATGGTATTTGAAGTATGTACCTAATCTATTTTTAAAAACACATCAAATGTCTGCATACTACAATTATGTACATCTAATACATACAAATCAAATATGCCTATATCAATAGGGCCTATTAGATTTAATAATTTATGTACTAATCATTTTGGTACTAACTAAAAAATAAACTAATCAAGTCAGTGATCAGTTAAATTTTGTTTGAGAAGCTCAAATTTAGATGAATGACAACTGTGTAAAGCACTTTAGATTTTTTTTTTTTAAATTATTGATTTATCAGTACATTGAAATACATTTTGTATTACTATGGCAAATTTTTACAATCATATCCAACATGTGGTTTTTGAATGGTTGCTCAACTGTTCGACAGTAACAAAAGTAATAATGCCCTGGCGTATGAATTCTTGTTCTAAAGGGTGGGTCAATGAGTACACTAGGCAACCCCTCTCTCAATCGTGAGTTATGTGCGAAGTATGATCATGAATGTTAAAATCTGTTATAAATCTCTTTTCAGAACATCTCCAATTAATAAATAAATACATAATTGGGGTTCATAACATGACTAGCCTTAAAACTTAACATAATTCGTATTAAATATATTTAAGAGAAACATTTATCCCATTTCTAAGACACCAGAGCAAACGCAAAATATTCATATAACTGAACGTCCTCTAAGAGATCCATCCATCGTTAAAATCTGTTTTGATGAACACATTAATTTACTCATCTATCATAAAAGACAATGTGAAACTAAGCACACTTTTCGTTTACGTTACAAACGATGATGAAATATAAGGAAAGCACCGGCATCACACCATACCTCAAGCTCTGGCTCGAAATATTCGTCATCTGAGATTTCCTCATCCCCTTCTGGAGTATCGTGTAGTTCTAAGTCAAATACTCCTGCCATAATACTACATCTGACGGCTTCACAAATAATATTTCACATGTAAAATTCCAAATATTACACAGCATAGGGTCTAACAAAATGAAATCGAAGAAAAGCCGAGGGATTCCTTGTGACGTCAAAATATGTCACATGTACAAGCCCATTTTTGCAGTTTTGTCCAATAAGAAAACGCTATAATTACAACGGAAGTACGTGATATATGTATTCAAGGCGTTCATTGGCTAAGGTGCACGTGCTTCAAATACCATTCGGGTTGCCTCGGAACTTTTGATACGTAATGAGCGAGTTAGACCTCAAATTTTCAGATATTGTCATTCTTTCCACTAAAAAGTCAAAGTAATTTCAGCGATATATATAATATAGGCCCTATAGCCATCTTGCTTCGGGCTGAAAATTAACAACAGTATCTATATTTCAACTAAATCTTAAATAGTTTAAGGCGATAAGTGAATAAACTGCTGGAAAAAAAAAAGAGGAAGACCGGTTAGAAGCGAGGCAAACAGGGTCCGAAATCGTGTCCGCCGAAGGCCTATTATGAAAACTTGTTGTTTAAAAATATATTACAAGCTGGGAACAAACCCCCATGGCCTAACATAATGATTAAGATCTAGATACATGTATCTACATATGAAGGCAATGGACACGAGCATAATTCATTGCGATTGGATTTGTAAATAAATTATAATCTGATCGTTAAACTGGGAAAATTGTGTCCATTTGTTAAGTGTACCAATCTTATATCGAAAATTTCTTTACCAAAACTTGAGAAACATAAAATATATATGGGTCTACGTATCCAGAGAATGTTCACATTTCTTGATGGGGATGGATCCATTACCCAAGCAATTTTCATACTACAAGAATTTTACAAGTGGAACCACATCATAATGAAAGGCAAAAAATGTCTTCCTTTTCTAATTCGCCGCTTATTTCGAATTCATGATTCTCATTATCAACAAGAATAGCAAAAATTACAATGAATGGAAAGAAAGGAATCCCATGGCGATCTTCCTGAATTTATGCAACTTTATACCACATAAAGTATACGTATCCACCACGGGTCACCTGTTGTAAACATGAACATTCTTTTTTTCCCTTCAATACTGCAGTTAATAATTAAATAGCAAGAACATTTCTATGATCTGGGGAAGCTCAACACCCTGCCTTGGGTGTTTGAAATGTTAGTATTGTACAACTGATACATACTGCATTAGCTGATAAGGATTCAAAAATATGTAACCAATTTTGGAGAATGTATGTGGTCTGGAATTAAATGTGGTTGTAAACACATGCATTAAAAGGATTGCAATAAAGACACTCATAGATGGGGCAGTTCCTTATCGTTCATACCAACCTCGGCATATATAACCTAAAGATCCAAAACAAAATCACTATTTCCATTGTATAGATAATCAAATATTCTTTATATAAAACACAGAACAACTTTAAAGATTTATTCAATGATAAACATGGCATACACACATAGCATTATTTCCAAATTTTACTGTCACATTCCTCTGTATTTTCCACCAGTCTTGTGATCACTGCACATACCAACAAAAAATATATGACAATCTTGAAAAAATAAATAATATTAAGCAAAATGATTTGCACAAAACAAAGGTCTTCATAATTTTGTAGTTTCGAGCTATGACTTAAAGAATATACTTTAATAATTAAACTGCTTAAAAATACTTAATACAATGTTGAAATAGATTGCAGACAATCAAAAAATCCACAAATGTAGTTCTGTTACTCACTGTTTTGACAACAGATACTGACTCTAAATTGACTGAAATATTAAAATATTGATTGCCTTGTCATCTATCACACATCCCTAACAACACAATATAAAAAAGGGGAACAAAAATCTAAATTAAATCAAGTTGCTGTGTTGATCCCAGTCAAAATAGTTGAATAAACAAATGGACTGGCACTTCTTTTCAGGATCTTCATTGCAGTTTGCAATGAAAATCATTAACAATTTTCAGAGATTCCTTGTATAGACTGTCAGGACAACTTTGTGCTTTTTATGATCCTCTTTTTACGTCTCGCAATCAACGATTGAAATATTTCCACGATCCACTTTTTATGTCTCACAACTGAGTCGAGTGAAATGTTTCGAAACCGTGTCAAAAAATCTTTTGGCAAAATTTTAAATGTATACCTTTTGTCAAAAGAAGCTGATCAGAAAGCCCCAACAATGCATGATAACTGGGAAATCATATCCTATACATATTCTAATTTTTAAAAAAAATGAAGGAGAAGCAAACACTGCATTTATATGTATGTGAATTCAAATTGGCAAAGAGCTGGAATGGAGTTTAAAGTGTAATTTTCCACGCAATTTTCATGATGTGATAAAGAAAATCATCAGCACTGTACAATAGTCACAGTTATCTGTTCATTGATTGGACAGATTTCACTTCAGGATTGTGTCGTCTATCTCATCTAGCGGTGGCTCGGGCTGTTTACAGAGTTTATTTAATGCTTTTGTGACGACATCACTCAGAGACTCTTTCATTCCGACATCCAGTTCATCAAGGGTTTGCTGCAAGAAACGTAACCATATTAGAACAGTAAACAAAGTGAAATTCCTCTGCTTGATATTACTCACAATAAGATATATTGAGATATCGTTTAAGGGGGGGGGGGGGGGGGGGGGGGGGGATTATTGAATATGAATTAAGATCCAAAAGCAAAAGATTTTCAGTGAAGGGAGCATATAGTCTCACCCAGGAAATTGAACACCTGGTCCATAAATTCTACAATTTTGGTAACGGCCTTTTTGCTCACTTAACTATACACTTCGCATGTTTCTAGATATTTTTGTCCTGGCCTATGTTTCTTCATGAAATTTGAAATGTCTGAGTGAGGCAGCCATTGCTCATTAAAACCATACAATAATTTTACTGCTGTTCAAAAATTAATATTTGTTAAAGTTTGCACTATTTTTGGAGGTTTTCCCCACCCTGAAGACTCCTAAGCATTATTTCTCTACACTCAAAGTAGTAATACATCATCAATGATGAGAAGTTCATTTTATGAATGACAGACAGAACTTATTGCAATAGGTCAGGTGACCTAATGATGACACCTACAAGCACAATTTATGCACATTTTGATACATCTGACTAGCTACTCATTTGAAACTAAATGGACAATTTTGCATTTCACTGTCCTCCTTGTCTAATATACAGAATTTTCATGCCCTAAATTAGATTTAATACTTCCTTACATTTAGCAGAGTATCCCCCTTTCTGAGTTTCAAAACTGAGATGAGGGCATATTCACTGCTGGATTTGACCATAGTGTTCCTCTCCTTGGTTCCCATCACTAGAGCTGGAACTAGGACCTTAATGACTGACATAGGGAGGGGCGTGTCACAGCTCGCTATCAGAGATGCCACCTGGGTTACTAAAAGTTTCATATCATTGGAATCCTTCTTTAATCCCTGAAATTCAAGAAAAGTTTGAGTTTGAACAATTTACCACTTCACCCTATCTAAAGTACAAACATTAAGAGGAGACTTCGTACTTTCTCATGCTTTGTTGAATACCATATTTGTTGTTTTCATGGTTGTTCCAGACCACGAAATAAAGTGATCAAAGAAATGCAATTTTTGCTCACAAGGGAAGAACATAAAGTATCATACCTAAGGAATTACGCATCAGTAAAACTAAATGTTTTGACAAAACAATAATATTTGGAGTTCATGATAATTGATGAAATCACAGTCTATATTATGAAGAGCCCTCGATCTAAAACCTAAATAATAAGGGTGCTCCATTTTCCTTCCGCATTAACTATTTTATTCATATCCATTAATGTTAATTCTTATTCAAAATATCAGAGAACATTCCTCAAATCGTCTTGCAAACAATCGTTGTCTAGAAATTTACCTTGATTAACAGATTGACTAGTTCAGGGTCGAGTTCAGAAGTCCTGCTCTGATGTAAAAGAACATACCCCAGTCCCCGAACTCCACTCTGGCAGAGTGGTACCTACAAAACAAAAACATACTACTGTACATACAATGTAAATGACAGAGTGGTACCTACAAAACAAAAACATACTACTGTACGTACATTGTAAATGACAGGGTGGTACCTACAAAACAAAAACATACTACTGTACGTACATTGTAAATGACAGGGTGGTACCTACAAAACAAAAACATACAACTGTACATACAATGTAAATGACAGAGTGGTACCTACAAAACAAAAACATACTACTGTACGTACAGTGTAAATGACAGGGTGGTACCTACAAAACAAAAACATACTACTGTACGTACAATGTAAATGACAGAGTGGTACCTACAAAACAAAAACATACTACTGTACGTACAGTGTAAATGACAGAGTGGTACCTACAAAACAAAAACATACTACTGTACGTACAGTGTAAATGAACAAATTCTTAAAATCTAATCACGAGATGTCATTTAAGAAATTATGGCCATGTTAATTTTATTCCATGAATGTGAAACTTTGATGTTAAGAAATTTTATTTTACTTAAAGGTGAATTAAATGTCTTTCCATTGCTCTGTAGAAATGAACAAGGTTGTACATTTCAGGCCTTACTCCTAATGCCTTCGAAGACTGAATTCACCTAAATATTGACTTGGACAGCTTTACTAGTAAAAGTTATGTTTGCAAATTTTCTATTGAATTTGTAAATGACTAACAATATCAAAATTGAGGTTTTAAAAGTAATTTTTTGCTGATAAATAGTGCTGATGTTTGTTATTTATTGTCCAGTGTGCTTGACCTTTGACCTTTTGACCCCCAAAATCGATAGGGAACATCTTCATCCCATGGTTAGTCCATATGTACGATATGGTGACTGTAGGTGGAAAGGATAACGCTTTAGAGCACGGAAACCATATTGTTACTTCGATGTCCAGTGCGCTTGACCTTTGACCTTTTGACCCCAAAATCGATAGGGAACATCTTCATCCCATGGGTAGTCCATATGTATGATATGGTGACTGTAGGTGGAAAGGATAACGCTTTAGAGACTGGAAACCATATTGTTACTTCGATGTCCAGTGCGCTTGACCTTTGACCCCAAAATCGATAGGGAACATCTTCATCCCATGGGTAGTCCATATATATGATATGGTGACGGTAAGTGGAAAGGATAATGCTTTAGAGCCCAGAAACCATTGCCTCTACAGACAGACGGACAACCCGATTCCAGTATACCCCCTCCCCCCCAACTTGTTGCAATTTTTGCAAGGTTCACGACAACTCGTAGACAAGACAATTCATAGAATCTCATAGATACGACAATTTATCAACACCCAGCGAAACTAGTCAAAATAAAATATGGGAATGATAATTTTGTTTTTATTTTCATTTAACACAATATTCAATAAGAAATATTATGTGCCAAGCCCACAATGTATTAGATAGTTTCCAATTTCTACCCTTGAAAAAGAGAAGATACTATAGTATACAATTTTTTTTGTTTCTTGCAATTTCCTTCTCGTGGGAAAGATTGATCTCTTCACCATGCACAAGGGAACTCACAGCCATATCCGTTCTGGGCTGTTCTAAATCTCCTTTAAGAGAGAATGCTGGGGTGCGACACACCCACAACACACGAGGTCAATGCTACCCTTCTAAAAAATTCTTGTGCATGGGTCTTTGGCTAAAATGCGTTCCTACAGGTTCCAGTGGTCAATGAAGCACCAGGGTTATTAGATTGCCTTGTTTAAACTACTTAAATTTTGTAATGACTGATGAAGGGTGTCTCGGGTCAGTGACATTGATGAAAAAAATTGAAAAGAGTTCAAATCTCTCTCTCTCTATTCTATCATCAATATTCTATACAAATGATGTCAATGAGTTGTCAGCATCCATGAGTTGTCTTTCTATGACTTGTCGCATCTGTGAGTTTCACTTTCGATTAGTTGACTTTCGGTGAATTGTACCCACAGGTAAGTTGTCATTCGATGAGTTGTTTGGTATTAGTATAAATATATAGACCAAAAGTTCATTTCAAGATTCTAGTTGAGAGAAATATCAAAAGCAATATACCCCAATTTTCAATCTTTGAGGTTATAAAGATGTTACTTCTATTTGGATGTAAATGTGTTATACATGCATTGCAATTCATGTAAATATAATAGCAGAATGTTTTTACGTAGAAACCTTGAATTTTTTCAATTTATCAAATACAAGTAACTTAATCTTTGGTAATCTATTAAATAAATTATCAGAAAACTATAACATCTGCTCATTTAAATGTTAATTTCTCAAACAAGTTTCCATACATGTATTCATCTTTAGTACATGGAATGACCAATTCACTAATAATCACTGCTCAATTATAAGACTTATCAACTCTTCTTTTCAAAGACTGTGAGTGACCTGTAATTCACACCTGTCAGAGTTCATTAACTCCTGAAGCCAGGACTCCTTTGTACAAAAGGTAAGTGTCCAAATTTAACTGAGCAATTTACAGAATTAATTCACAACTTTTACAAAGAAGTATTGCTCAATATAAACACATACTGTGTTTGTCTTGAATGGTTACTACCCCCAATTAAGCATAGAGCAGGTGGTTAATTACACTCAAAGGTGAAATTTCAGGGAATAATTCACTAATTAAAGTCCCAACACAGATCAAAGGACTGTAGGAAATTACTTAAGTGGTTATGATTACCTAAGGTGTTCTGATGTGAACAAATTGTAATCTTCATCACATAAAGATGTTTGAATATGAATTTCTTGATGTGTATACTTGTACATGTCCTTCTTATTCTGAATTTTCTTGTCTACATCAATGTACAATTTCAAATTACCAATGTGGCCTGCCATTGCCCCCGATGGCATCGTTTCAAAACTTCGATCTACATCACATGATGTCGCTAGCATTTCACGCTCACAGGTTGTAACCTTGTGATTCTTATGAAGATTCCTACTTGTATGTAAAACTTGAAAACCTATTGTGGACTTGCCCTGAACGTAGTGGTGATGAAATTCAAATCCTAATAACCCGATATGTAAGGAGGCGTTTATACAAGTTTTAGTTTTCTGGTAGACTGGGTTTTGAAAGGAAAATTTCTGACAATTATCCTACTCAATTTTGTAATTATCTCCCCTTGAAATGGAGCATGACCCTTCAAACTGAATGAGTTGAATCCCCTTTACTCAAGTCCAAATTGTAGAAAGTTTGATTGAAATTGGTCTTGGAAAAGAAGTTCAAAAATGTGACAACTTTAGTTACACTGAGCTATAACCTATATGAAGTTGATTTTACTGTAGGAAAAAACTTTAAAACATGTATAAACAGCAATTTGCTTGGAACTTGAATTTCCAATGCTCATTTGTTACTGGATGAAGAGAACAGACCTTGTCTGAGTCAACAAGACCGGACAGACACTTGATGATGTTGGATTGGAAGGCTGGAGTCCAGATCTTTGGTGCTGCCGTTTTCAGAGCCACAGCTAATGCTTGACTTCTGCCATGTCTCAGTGTCCAGTCCGCACCACTCTCTGCTGTATCTGACAGAGAATCAAACAAATCTTTAATGCACCAATGAAAATGATTTACACATTCCATAACTTTACAATAGATCAATATTGTGAAATAATGGCAAGCTCTAAAAATTAGGACAGAGAAAATTTGAGCCTACACATACTTCCAATGAATTTCCTACATCAACCTTGAGGCTATGTTAGGCATGCATATAGAGGGCTTGGCACTTTCAGTTGTAAAATAGAAAGAAACCCAATCCTCTAGGAAAAAAATTCTTGATCCTCTCATGTAAAAGCACCTTCACTATAACGCTAGCAATATCAACATATTATATGGGGTCTAATGTATATCAAATATGAGGTCTAATGTATAAAGGTATATCTATATCAAAATTATGAAAGATTGTCTTAAAGAGGACATTATTGAAATGAGATGTTCATTTGCTTTTGTGTCATAAATTTTACCCCAACATCAAGATAATGTAGACATATTTAATTCCAGAGTCATAATTTCGAGGATAATCGTTTTTGGTTTGATCTGCGGGCACGAAATTCTGCTGGGTTGCATATGGCTTACATGAATTTAGCTTACATATTTTAAGTCCGCTGGCATGACTTTATGCAGATTTTAAAATACTGTGGACTTAGTGAATTTAAGTACCGGACATAAAAATGAACATTTACAGTATTTTAACAAAAAGAACGATTCTCTCTCTTCCAAATGGATGTAAAATTTTCATACAATACCCTTTAGTTTGGTCACTATTTCTTTAATCATGGGCATTATTTTGTCCATTCATACCAGGTTGCAGAAAGGTCCCCTCATGCTATCTACTGTAAATGCATTCAAGTAAATGTTTTTATTAACCTAGTAACTGTTGAATCATGACTTCAGTCAGCTCTTCCTCTGGCAAGAGTTTACACATACATCCCACACAGCCAGAGGTGGCAGTACGTGTTGATTCCTCCTGAAGTCCCAGCATTCCCAACAGAGTTCCCATAATTCCCTTTCTAGAAGCATCTGACATCTTCTCTCCAGCTCCACAAATACAAAATCTCAGAGCCTGCAGCATGGTGTCCCTAGAAAAAAAATCAGCCTTGTGATAACACCACCAGCTTCAAACAATTTTATGTCACAGTTGTAACAGTTTTTTCTTATTTTAATCTGTATGACATCATCATTGTAACCCCCCCCCCCCCCCCCCCCCCCCCTTAAAAAGATGTGTTTAAGAAACATATGGCTAAACTCCTATGTCATGAAGTCAAATAGAAAGGTCTTGTCAAAAGAAATACACATGTGAAATATAAAAGTCCAATCACCAACCATTCACAATTTATGGCCAAGGTTAAAGTTTTTCAAGAGAAGGGCAAATCCCAAGGTAAAGGTCACAAGCTCAAAAATTTTGGTATCAAAATAAAGGTCTTGTCATGAGGATTACACATGTAAAATATGAAGCCCTATCACCATCCATTCGGAATTTATGACCAATGTTAAATTTTTTGCGGAAAAACAGACAGACCAAAAACTATATGCCACCGATTCTCCGATTACAGAGGCATAAAAATACATATAAACTCTAATGGAGTGACACTAACTGCTGATCACAGGCTACTAAGTAATCTTATAATAGGCTACATATATTCCCGTTGGACCTGTAAGCACATTATGCACTCTGAATTGATATTATGCACATTCCAAATAGAAAAACCTAAAAGTAGGTCATGGTACACCAATCTATCCAACATGTGAACTGATTATATATTTCTCTGAGAGGGAGGTTGTGACAAAATGTCAGTGTAATATATGTATCCATGATTAGAAAAAATCCAGAAAACTATTTGACCTACTTTAAGCCCTAAGAACAAGGTACGATTGTATACATAAAAAGGCCCAAAAATTTTCTCTCTATAAAATGTGTCTGGAATTAACCTTAATCAGCATTTTAAGAAAGTAAAATATATGCCAGATATACTATGTCAACAAAATCAGAATGATATTCCTAAATGGATAGCATTATGATATCATGAATAAGACATTTCCCGCCTTTTTCTCAAAATATGCCTGAAAACTGTCAAATGTCATACAGATTATTGCTCAGGAAAAGATGTGCACATTTGTCGAGCAAAATGAAAATGATATATATTGTGTATTATTTTAAGATGAAAAACAAGGTTGAATATGAATGTGCTCGACGCATGTGCTGTATGTTTTCTGAAAGGAAAACCACCTGAATTTGTGGGTATTTTCAATGAAAATGGCAGTTTTGCAATTTTATGCCAACTTCAAGCTCTCGTCATATGACACAAATCATTTTGCTGATCAAACTGAGCGAATTTTGGGTATGCTAATCTATTCCTTATTTGAATGCCAGGGTTTGAGCTCCAAGTTAAATCATCGATATTTTGGGCCAGATGACTTTAGAAACTGTATCTACTTCTTTAGGTCAGGGTGCACCAATCAAGTTGAAATGTGAACTGATTATGTATTTCTCCGAGAGGGAAGTTGTGACAAAATTTCAGGGCAATACCTGCATTAATAATGAAAATCTGGAAAACCGTTTCACCTACTTTTACACCTATCCAGCTGAAATGCAAAGTGGACTTATATTTCTCTGAGGGAAAGTTTATGACTAAATTTCAGGGCAATATCTGTAACTGTAACGAAAACAAGGTTTTTCTACTAAGTGATACTATGACCTTGACAAACAATAGGCATCTTCCTTTCATCATGGTGATCAAATGTACCAAATTGTAAGATCCTGGAGTTTTATACGGGTTCATTTTGTCTACAAGACACGGACAGATGGACGACGCCATTGTAAACACATTAATGGGTGCAAATTTAACTATTAAAATTTGGCGGCAGGATATTGAGCCAAAATTATCACCCCACGGAATAGAACCGCTATACAGTATTAATAAGCATCTGCGTAGTAATCAAGGACTCCAACATACTTGACATTTTGGTCTGAAGTATTCTTTACAGCAGAATGAAGCTCAGTGAAGAGTGGGTCCACCCTCGTATGAATAATTGTGAGTTTTCCCAGAGCAGATGCTGACTTCAGTCGAACTTGTCGCTGGGGGTCATTGAGTGCTTTCAAGAAAGTAGTCTGTAGTTGTGGTAAGAATGGCTTCAGTTGAACGCCAACCTGAAAATAAAACATTTGTATGAAAAGTTTGAGAAATCTTTCTTTTACCTTACACTCCCCTCTAGATAAAGTCCCATGGGGATCTGGGTTAGAATAGGTCCTCAGTACCCCTTGCTTGTTGTAAGAGGTGACTAAATGGGGGCAGTCCTTCGGATGAGACCACAAAAATTGAGGCCCTGTGTCACAGCAGATGTGAAACGATAAAGACCCCTCCAGGCTCAAAGGCTGTGAGTGCCAAGCATAGGCCTAAATTTTGCAGCCCTTCACCGGCAGTGATAATGTCACATATGAGTGAAAAATTCTTGAATGGGATGTGCAATACAATCAATCTATGGAGTGACATTTTAATATTCTATATGTACATTACTTCCAGATGTCTTTTTCATATTAGTTGTGATTGTGTTCTTTCAACCTGACCTTTAACCCCTCTGTATCACAAGAACGTAATGAGCTTCCAACACTTTTGATCATTCGTTATTCATTTTCTCTTATTTTTGTTCATCTACGTCTTTTATAAATAAAAAATAAAGAAACCAGAGTTTGAGAATATGGGTAACTACATGTAACTCGCATGTTTTGTGTAATTTGTATTTACTCAGACACAGTGTATGTATAATGAATTTTCTTTTCTATCCAATAAGATTGTAACTGTATATCTGCAGAGCAAACAAACCTCCAGGCTCAGTTTTTTATCTGGTTTAAATAAGAAGATTCAAACTAGTTTTCAATTCAATTGCTGAAATTAATAATCATTCAATAATGAAATTAATATTTCTTTTTTCAATGTACGTAACAACATTGTGTTCCTAATTCATGTTTATTCTAATTTTCACACTGCATTACCTGAAACTATTTTTAGAAATATTGGATGGGGAATGGATACGTTGCATTTAAGGCTGAAATGATTTACAGAAATATCGATACTGCTCAATATAAATGCTCAATTCAATGTTCGATTCACTGCCTCAATTTTTGGTTCGATACGTTTTATTACAAACAGGTTCAGTAAAATACATCAGGCTCAGCCTGTACTTATCATTTTTACCTGCATGAGGGACAAAATAGCGTCGAATAACGTTCAGACTGATGTTTACCTTGATTCTGATGAAAATAATAATGAACTTTATTGGTTTAAACTACAGAGCCAACAGGTGTCTTACCATTTGGCAGTTTGGAAACATTTTGCTTTAAAAATTATGATTTTGAATCATGGTAAAAAAAAATTCTTCATTGTTATTATTGGTTTCTTCTGTAAATTGTATCGTATTGAAAGTATTGAATCGTGCCATAGGTATTGCAAAATGTATCGTATCATGATGGGGGCATATTGTTTAAGCCCTAGTTGCATTGGCAGGTATTTTAGGAAAGAATACCCAGTACTACACTGCCTAACTTGTCTATTTCAGGATTAGTAACAGAAATGTTTGATTTTCATATAACCTGGAGTTGCAGTTCCTATTTTTATTTCAACTTTGAGAAAATTCACTATGTATTGATGATCTCTTCATTTCCGGATCACAACACTGGTTTTTTTGATTCCGTATCAGTATCCTCTGAAACTGATAATGTCACAATGCATCAACACAACATTTTTTGTGGAAAATGTCGCCGCGTCACAAACAAAACTGCGTACACAAAATATGATTTCTCTGAATGTCTGTATTTTTGATAATTTGGATTACATTTAGTTTGTTATAAATGTGGATTTAAAATGCATAAAAGGGTATATAATAAATTTATCATTACTACAGTAACTTGATCCGAAGAGTTGGATCACGTCTCGTTGACAGGTGCGGATCATCAGATCAAACTCAACGCGATCAAGTTACTGTAGTAATAATATATATTGATCGCTTTAGATCCAGACTGTTGAATACCACGTGATATCCACTCCCAAGAATCTTACACAATTTTATCCTTAAGGTGCTGGTTTCCAGTTCTGACTTTGATTTTATTTCAACTGTAAACAGTTCGTGTTAAAAAACTTTTTGCGTCAAATCTCAAATTAAATGTTACATTCCTTTAGTTAGTCTGACGTTCAATCATGCGATTCTTACAGAGTACCAATTACGTGTGTGTGTGGGGTTGTTATTTGAGGTTGCCAGAATTTCTTCATTTATTGATAATTTGATATACAAACCTTAGCAAGAAGCAGTGTCAGAGTTTCCAGAACAGCGACCTTGACCTGCCACGTAAACCTGTCTCCAAGGATACGAATGAGAGGTCCTGTGATGTTGACAACAGATGGCTTTAGTGCTTCTGGACTGGTGATATTTATCAATTCTCCCAATCCATCAGCTGCCCGAGCCTTCATCTCCTGGGAGCCATTTAAAATACCCTCTCTGAAGATAGGCAACACTGGTGCAATTCCCTAAAATTAATTCAAAAATTAGATTATCTGACATAAGGTTTGACAGATGTTTTATTCTTGTTATAATTTTGTCATATACACTGTACATATTAAATCAGTGTGATTTTTAAAGGGACTGATTTACGATTTTCTTCCCAATTTTGTTTTTCACTTTATATGATCAAAATCTACAGTCTAAAATGTTTAGAAGGTTTTACAAAAAAAAATTAAGGTTATACATCATGACAGAAGCTCATTATAGAGTTTATTATTTGTTTTAAAAACAAAGATTGAGGTGTGTTATTGTTTACAGGGTTTTCAAAATCAATGGATACTGATCCAAGTTTATTATACATATCACATCTCAAGTATACTTTAGGTAAAATGTGTCATTTAAAAGTTAAAATATGTGATTGTACAAAATTAAGATGCTTTCATTTACAAAATTAACGGTTCACTGGTTTGTTTACATAACACAGAATCAAAGCTAAAATATTGCTCTTATCCTTGCATTCAGACGGTCCAAATTTTGGTTGTCAACATTATATGAGCTATGTTTTTAATTTGTAACATTAAAAATGAAAAACATTTCTTTCAAAAAAACGTGAACCAGTCCCTTTAAGGAGTTGCTATAGATAGAATCAGCTGTCTCTTCCAGTTCAAACCAAGACCAATGGTCCTTCACAGCAACCTGAGCAACAGAGCTCATACATCACAATGGTCCATCACTGTAACCTGAGCAACAGAGCTCATACATCACAATGTAAAAATTATTTAATAAAAATAAATATACAAGAGTAAAGTGCAATTTTAATATAGATGGACTGCATTTTGACTTTCGTGATTTATATACATACATCCTGTTTTGGTACCAGTGTATTAACATTCCAAATAGGAAACAAAACATGTTAACCTTTGTATATAATGGGCCCCCTTCCCTCAAATTAAAAAAAAAACATGTTGAACTATTAACCTGAAAACCAAAGCAGTGATCTACTAGTGATTAATCAGGTTCACAATGAAGTTTAATGACTATCTAGTTGGAGTGAAACGATAAATGCATCACGATTCAGGATCTTCAACCCAATCTTCAATTCATTTTGGATCAATTTAAAATCGATTAAAACTAATAATACACATTTCCTTTCAGTACAGGCTCTGAAAAAAGTACTACCTTCTTTGGTAAACTAAAACCAGGTAATTCTTTTCCTTTGTAATCTGACATAGCGTATTTCACAGCTTGTCTGACATCTGATATGTATTGAAACATTTCCGTGACATCAATTTTCTACAGAACAAAAAAATAATCAATAAATAAATAAAAAAACATTCTGTAAAAACAATATGATCATAGCATTGTTTTAATATCAAATTAAATATATCTAGTATCGATATTAAAGATGAATCCTGTGTCGATCTATCTATAATGAAATTCTAAAATTCTTTTTATGATAAATATTGTCACCATAAAGATAAAATTATTAATTATACCATCAAAATCTAGTAATACAATACAAATGCATTATATTGCATCTTGAACATTCATTGGATACATGTTCGAATACATGTATTATTCGAAGGCAACCATATCTAGGTAGGACTTTTTACCTTTGTAATAGCATTCAGACAATCCCATGCAGCATACAAGACTCTTTCTGATGATCTCGTAAACAAAGCAATCAGTCCACGGAACAACTGTGGAAGATAATCGGAGTAATCTGCACTGGATTTCTCGCAGAATGTGTGGAGGATGGCCACTGCACTCCAACACTCGCTGGCACCAGGGCACTGGGAAGCTGTCAGCAGTTCCTGCATTATTATCCTGACCCCAACATCATCATTCACAGACAGCACCACTGTTCGACAGTATCCTATTTCCTGCTCAAACAACATAAAAATTAATTATGTTAATTATGCACTCGAGATGAAAATATGCATATTTAACAAGTAATTAGGGACACATTTGAAATTAACAAGAAATTGGAAGTACAGGCATGAAGAATCTATATTTGGAAAGACCCTTTGAAAGCAAGTCTGGTCAATTGATGCACATGAGGAAAGCTATTAAAATTAGTGATGGCCAGATTATCACCGATAATTGAAAAGTGATCCCTGAAGGCTTCCCAGTTTTGATTATTGATTAGTTTTCATAATGGATTAAATAAAAGGAAGAAAAAAAGACACATAATGTAAACAGCATCCCCCTACCATATATTGGAATGGTACTGATACCCATTCAACTGGAGAAATGGTGTTAAAATAGAACTGGGAATTCCAAATGGCAATATGTTTTTAAAATTCAGTGAATAAACCATATCTTAAAGAATATAAGCATATACTTTCTTTTCTAGAGGAAGTGACAAAGTTGAGAAATTTATTAACTCGTACCATATAACAGTTTTTCTCTCTCACAATAATCCAATTTTTGCTTTCTTTGTGAGTATTTGAAATTCGCATAAATTTTACATCAATTGTGCACCATATCTTACAAGATACGAGTAACTCAGTGAGTAGAAACTCACCATCTCAGATGTAGTACTAATTATGTTAAACGGTGGTCAGGTGTTATCACGCTGTACTGCACCTATTAACAGGTTGAGTGGTAACACATGTAACAGTTAAAATTGAAACCTTCTATTAATTTGTAATTCTAAAACTCTTTGTAACTCTAAAATTCAACTTGGAGAATCGCAAACAAAGAACTACGCAAATAAAAAAATTACAGTGTTTTGATGTATTTTCACAAAATTTGTGATACGAAAAAAACCCAGCAAAAACAATCCATTATACGGTACAATGTTTAATACAAGGTGAATTGCAAACCTAAAATTACGAAGACTTAGCATTTTGTTATTGAGCATTTTTTAGCCTCAAAATTGGGAAATATTTTATAGTATTTAACTGGCATTGGAAATGGTGTTGTTCTCTCGATACCAGTTTAATATATAAGATGGAAAAAAAAAAGAAAACCTGCCGCAGTGTAAAACACAATATAACTATGAATGACTTGATATTTTTCACTTCCAAGAAAACAATATGGCAGCACCGAAGAAATGGAAACGATTGCAAATATACGATGATACAAATACTGACAAGAGTGTCTTTGCCTTAGCATACTTGTGTGCCTCCTAGTTTATTTTTTTCCAGTTTGAAATGTAAACATGTGGTTACCTGTAGAGTGTATTACAGGGGTTATCCAGCTTTTAGATGTTACTTCCCATTTCATATTTAAGAGGAACTTTTGAAAATGCAGTTATGAACTTCCAGGGTACAGGGTGGGGTGGGTGACACCCCCAAATTTTAGTATTTAAAAATAAGCATATAAATTGATTGATTACTGATTTTTATCTACAACGATGTATATTGTAAGTGTTTAAGAAGTATCGAAAATGACCTAGAATAAATATATTAAAAGATTTATGTTAAAATTCTCATACAAATTGATGTAGTTTCTACATGTACAGCTGAAGGGAAATTTTTACCTGGGGAAGGAGAAATATTCATTTGTTGTCAAGGGGGAAAGGTATTGTTTACTGGTAGTAAAAAGAACCTAGAAAAGTCCCTGTATTAGTAATAATATATTTTTTAAAATGAATTTGGATTTTGTATAAGAAAAAAGAGTTTGATATAAAAGAAATGGTTTTAGGATTCTCTGATTATTTAATCGATTATGACCTTCCGATTATGAAAATTTCCCTATCACTAGTTAAAATACAGACTGTTGAATTATCAAAATACAGGTATATAAGGTAGATGTAATTTACCTCCGTCTCATCTGGAGTGTCCATTTTACTGCTGAGAGCAGACAAAAGAGCTGGAAGGATCTTAGACAGGTGCTTGGTTAAGGCATCACCAGCCACAGAGGACAGGAATGACAAAGCACGAGTATTCACTGGAGAAGCTGTCAACTGAAACATGGTGAAAGTTTAAAAAATCTGAGCAAGTATACTACCTATAGACCCTAGGTGTACTGACTACTCATCATGGGGAGGCTGTCAATAATAAAAAGGTGAACATTTTCCAATAATTAGCAGACATAGTGGATAATCCATTAAAAGGGAAACAACTCAGAAGATGTTAAGACATCATGTAACCAGAGTTGTCTTCCTTTATAGAGATTCTGAATTGCAAACTACGTTTGTTAAACACAGTATATAATGTTGCCATTCACTTGAAACATTATCAACAATGGAATTTCTATAAAAGTAAAACTTTGTACAAAATTATATGTACGTAGACTAAATAATAAATCTAAAATTTGTATATGTATGTCTTAAACATTTTATTAAAACGATTTCCAAAAAATCACCTATTTATACACTACTGGTTGCTTCACAACTCATGTGGTGGTAATGCTTGCTTACTGGGTCACATACAGGGGTGGATCTGTCACTCAATTTGGACCCAGGGGAAGGTCTGAGACTAAGGCTATCAACCCCCTAGCAGGGGGCTCTCGTAAATGAGAGGTGGGGAAACCAGCAACAGGCTCTCCCAGACACTGCATGAGAAACTTCATAGTGGATGCAATAGTATCTGGTGGAGAGTTGGAAATTCCTATGGCCAGCTAAATAAGTATGATTAGCAAGGTGGCAGGGGCCATAACTCAATTCAGACTACTCTACTTCCACACACTTTTATTGAAATACTGTTCAATCAAAGACTTTTTTTTACTGATGAACAGTCACACATAAGTAACAAAATCATGATGAATTACCTGTGGAACAAGATATGGCAAGACCACTCTACTCTTGACTGTCATAACTTGTTTTAATCCATCTAGTGCTGAATCTGACTTTTCCTCATCATCCTACAAAAGAAGTTTGGAAGTAAAATGTGCAGCAAGATATTACACTTCAATTCTTATTCCATGTAATATTTCAGAATATCAAGGTACTGGTACATATATTGTTCAATCACTTTTTTTTGTTGAGATTATCTAACATTTTGCAAATTTAAAATAATGCAAGAAAGCTTCTAGATTGCCTTTTAGCATCCAGTGTGACATTAGCCACTTAATCTGATTGATTTCTTCCGGAGTGACGTAGTTTGCTCTCAGGGCTACAGCACTTTATGGTACAGAACCCGGGTCCCCATCAATCGGGAAAATTGTTGTTTTTTGATAAATAGGGAAAATTGAGTTTACTGTCTTTTCATCCAAATAAAATTTAAAACATAAGAATAACAAAACAACTCTCTAACATTTACATCTATTCAGTTATTGACTCTCTCCCACCTGTTAACATTGTACCATATATTATGAATTTTTAAATGCATTTGGAAAATTTTGCTCATAAATTGGGAAAATAGGTCACTTTTTGTCATGGGGAATGGGCCCCAATATTCAGTCTAACTTTGAGGAGAGTGATGGCCCTGGCTCTTTAGTATGCTGCCAATTAATTTTATAAATGATTGATAATTAGCAATAATTCAATTCTGCAATTCTAACTTGGTGGATTAATTAGCAAGATGTAATTAAAAACATCCAATTTGTTCAACACTACATATATAAAAGTAAACATGTTACTCTTTCACATGAAGTTAACCCTGCAATTTTACACAAATAGAATGTCCTCACAAAAAAAAAAAGAAGATTCAAAGCAAAATATATGTACATTAAAAACCTTACCAAACAGACAGAAATATCTTAATATTATGGTAAAAACACCAGGCAATACATATGATACATTATACATTTGATTTTTGAAGAACAATATACCAGCTGTCGGAGAAGGAGTGGCAGAATTTCGTCGAGCGCCCTCTGACCAATGTTGGAGTGGAGATTGTCGAATGTCTCTGCAGCAGCCTCCCTCACCTCGGGAAGATCATCAGTCAGTGCTCTTCTTACTGTAGGCACCAAGCTATCTGCATACACCGAGACCTGCACATTGTAAATAGTTAATATAGGGGTTATACACCGAGACCTGATGATTGTAAATAGTTAATATAGGGGTTTCATATCTGTTTTCCATTCACATGTGTCCAGTGAATTTCAAACATGAACCTTGACTAAATGATATACAGCATTTTATTTTGCAACATATTGTTTCAGAGGTGTAAACTGGATACAGTTTCATTTCACTGTAGTTTTATTTCACTCTTTTCTCTGAAGGATAAAGCATTGAAAATAAGAAGACCATATAAATGTTACATAATTTTGAAGTAAAAACTGTAAATTTAGAATGGAGTGAAAATGGATTTTACCACGAAAATGTGAAAATAATTGAAAGCAGTGGAAGATGCATGTACCGTATTTTGCCGAATATAATACGCAGTGGTGTTTAATACGCACCCCCCACTTTGAGCCTAAAAGTTGGTGAAAAAACGCACTTCGGGTGTATAATAAGCAGCAAAAATTTTGACCAAGCGGTAATCTTTATTTTATACTTGGTGTTAATTTTCACTTAATATTTTTGCAGAAATAATGAATTCTAAACAACGCACAATAATTTACAAACTTTTTGAGATGAGGTCTACATCGCGGTAATCTTCAATGAGAATCTTCAGGGAAATATCAACCCGGACAAGCCTGTTCATTTCAGTAAAGCACGAGATTTTGTAGCATTAAAGTCTTAACTGACTCGATATTTCCTTTGTTGAAACTTAAAATCAATCAAATAGCCGATGTTATAAAAATAAAATTAAACAATTAAACTATCGCTTATTTTACTGTAATCAACACACCATGGTAGGTACAAAGATGCAAATTATCAACTCCTCGTTAACTACGATGACTATTAAAATGTGTGAAAAAAAATTTTGTTAGGTATTTCTTTACCCGGAGGGGGTATCTAACAAAAGCAGTGTACACAACAATGGCTTCGTAAAACACACGCTTTTACGCAAGAATAGTTATTTCAAAGATTCAAATAAGTATTTCATTAAAAATTAGGCCTATTCATAAAACTTACAGTAAACAAACTTTTAGCAAGTGACAAAATTATTTTCCAACAATTTTAGCACGTGTCAAGGCATTATTGTGTACACATGCTTTCAATAATGGCAGCATGCGATGTAATGAATAGTCAGATCCAATGCAATTTGATTGGCTGTTTGTTTCATGATAATTGAATTATTTAGATATTGTAAGTATATATATCACATTTTCTGCAATTTTACGTTTCTGTAGTAATTTTCTTGAGGTCGAATTTTTTACTTAATAAATAGGTGAACGTGAAAAGGCGTACAGTATCCGAAGCCTTGGTCTTTGAGTGAAATATTACACTACTTAATCGCCGAGTTTCATCTGGAAAAAAAGGTCAAAAACCTATTGTGGTATATAATACGCACCCCTTTCTGGCACAAAAATATTCTCTAAAAAAAGTGCGTATTATATTCGGCAAAATACGGTACTCATTTTTATGTTAATATGAATTGCACCGATTGTCGATATAATCTAATAAACAGAAAAACCTGACACAATGAATCTACATGCACGTGTACATCAATTAGGCTGTTTCACTCACATGTTCCCTGCTGGTGGCCTTCATGATTTCCGACAGACCAATACACACTCCTTGTCTCTGGTCGGCTCGTTCGGAATCGAGGCCCTTCTCCAGGATTGGGATGATTTCAGGAAGTACTCGCTCTCCTAACTTCTTCACTAGATCTCCCAGAGTTCTAGCTGCTACCTGATGGTCCATGCAAGCATATCAAACACAAAAGATTGAGTACAGATACAGACACAATCTATTAATAATGTTGTAGATCTTATTAGTTAAAAGTACATACTATTCTACAGAAAAGAAAACTGACTCATAATTGATCAATTTCAGTGTTTTCTTTCATACTTCCTAATAATTTCTCTTTTGATTCCTACCAACGTCCCAAGAATGTAAAACATCATTAGCAGCAAAACTGAAATTTAGCCGAAGTTCAATTCACCTGTCTTTTATCATGACTAGTGCTGGCCAGACAACCAAGGAGAAGAGAGAAGAGAGTGGGGAGGATCTCTCTGAGAGTCATGGGGGTGTGAGCCACAATGATTTTCCATACATGGAGGGCTGACTGACGGACCAGGAGTGCTGTGTCGGACCGTCCCATATATAGACCTGCCAATACTCGGTCTCGTCTCTCACGACCCAGGGCTCTAAGAATGACCTACAAGAAAAAAGTAAAAATTTCTTGCAAAAATCCAGCTATTTATTGAAAAATATGGTTTGTTTTTGTTTCATCCATATCTATTTTTTGTTTTGACTCACCTTCTGCGAGCTTTCGGTTCCAAAGTTGTCATCATCATGAGCCGTCTCTGTAGACATCTTTCCAGACACACCTGAAAGGACAGGCAGTAATTAACACAAAGCTATAGGATCACATTCCACACAACATACATTACACATATGTTGTACCGTGTTAAGCAAAATGTTGAGTGAAGGTCCAACATTATCAGTTTTAGCGAGGTTGTTGAAATTGCTAAAATGTGGATAAGACTGATAATTCAAGCTATCCAGGGAATCAGAGTTATCGTCTTTTTAACCTAAGCTACACTTAACTTGGATGACTGGCATTTTACAAGCTATCCAGGGAAATCAGAGTTATCGTCTTTTTAACGTAAGCTACACTTAACTTGGATGACTGCCATTTTACAACATACATGCATCAGTATCACTTAAAATTAAAGTCAAAGCTTTGTGTTTATTATTCAAATTTATCAGTTTTCTGAAGAACTGCAAGATAATATATCCAGTTGGCAAAGGAATTTGATAATAGAACATTTCTGTTTCTAAACAAAAATCAGGATGAAAATCAAATGAAATTTTTAAATATTTCTTGATACACATCCAACACACAAGGGGCATGTAGTCTCATAGTCACCCAAATAAAACGCTAATACACATACATACATATATCAGCACAAATTCAGCCTTCAGTATCTTTGGTGATTCTTATTTCACAAATATGAAGCAATTTCTTTTTAACTGCTTCAGTAAATACTGGTACACAAAGACTGAGCATCAATACTAAGGTGTTAGGAGTAAAACGATTCATTAGAGACAGTTGTTCTATGGACAGAGGTACTCACCTTTCGACTCACAGTGTGGTTTATGAAATTTCAAAAATTCCAATTACTTTTGCATTAGAAAATTAATGTCTGAATCATTAACTCAACTTTGAAAATTTGAAACTCTTTCTATTGTACAAACATAATCTCGCTATAAACAAATACCCCACCTTTCTAAAATCTTGCTAAATGAACCCTCATTCCCAAGTATTGTGATAAACATAGATATTTGTTGAGTGTTGTGAACAAACCTGATATCTTGTAGAGGAGGTCTCCCAGTAACTGTACTGAGCTAAATCTAATTCTCCAGTTGTCATCAAACAATCCCCTCTCTAACTCTGGAAGCAGTAATTCAATGGCTGTGTCTGCATACAGATTTATCATTCTCTGACCTGCTCTCAGAGCTGTCTCTCTCACATATTCTGATTCATCTGCCAAAGCCTGAAAATTTGCATTAATTATCAACTTTTCTCCTCCCAACAGTCAGACCGAATGTCAAGGATTTTTCTATTCCATTTTATATGAACCCCAAAAAATAGCAACTCCGAAAAATCTTGCCTAATTAAGTCTAATGATCCCATTTATACTTCATGGCTGGTCTTTATCATTTAGATACCTTTAGAATTGATGGAATAATGGGTCCGACATATTCCAAGAAATCCTTCTCAAACACCGCTGGTAGGTAAATATACAACATGATGTAACCGTCCCTGACGTGAGACGGAATGTCGCTTCTCTCAGCCGTCTGGATGATGCCCGGCATCAGGCGGCGTAATTCCTGGACACCAAGACCTCCAATAACCTCACTCAAACCTTCAAAACAAAGTAGTCGTCTCAGGGAAGTGTGGCTTCAAAAATATCTTCATTCCACAATAACGTTCAAGCTTTTCATAAATGAAACATACATATTTGGTAAAGTGTCTATATTTCAAGCCATTTCTAAAACTGCCCTCCAATGACAAACTTTTGTCCTTTACTTTTAAGAAACTATTCAAGATAAAAGCTAAAGTTTAATTTCATCCGAAATTGCAATACTTGTTCTAACAGATGCAAATGTACACGGCATTCACCTTGTGCAGCACCTGACCTATCAACTGAACTCTGTTCACATTTCAAGGTCTCCATCAGCCAATTCAGTAGTTCATCAAACTTAGCTCCGCCCATTCCCTTCACCATAGCACCAAGGGCACGAGACGACACATTTCTGACCTCTGGAACAGGGTCAAGTAATGACTGCTTCAGGCCAGGAATGACCTTCTCAATGTATGGATCTAAATCCTGCCAGGTAAAGCAGAGTTTGCAATGTTTGTAGATAAGTCAAGTGTTACACAGTAAATTGCATACCATTACTATATATCTCACGATAATATACGCAAGATTAGAAAATATCACGATAATGGAACTCTTGTAAAAAGAAGCCTTTAAAATTGTATGTAGCTTGGGCCACTTCCCCAGAAAATAAACACAACTGCAGTAAGTACCATACAAAGTAAATGTGATACAAAACATGGAAATTTAAAATAAATATACTTTCAAATATCATACTTTATTTGGACCACAGTAAAAATTGACATGTCTTAATTTGTTAATCCATGCTCTTGTCTGCTTTCTATAATGCTTCCTTGTAAATGATAATGGAAATCTTCAATAGAAATTTCTATTCGGGGATATATTTCGTTCCTCTTCCTGTTGCATTCAATCATGATTGGTGATAGTACAACATCGCTAAAACCACTTAAATATGTAATTTATAAATATAAAGAGTTGCCCAAATTCTCGCCATTCAGGTCTTGCAAGATTTTAAATGCTCGGAGTAAAAATTAAAACTAAGCTGGAATAGACATTTACGACCTTGCATATTTCCGTAACAGATCTTGCATCATCATTATTTCAATTTTTCTTATACATGTCATGACTATATATCAGCAAGGTGACATATTCAATTAAATTGTGCCACGTCAAATGTCTACCATTTTTCCTGTACCTTTTGATCAGTTAAAGAATACATATTTCCAATAATCTGAGCAGACATTTTCCTAGTCTCTGTGTTTCTGTCTTGGAAAGCTCTCTCCACAACAGGCATGATCAGGGCCAGTGAGGGGGCGTCAATAAAGTGGACAAACTTGGTCTCTAGCAAAGTCTGCAGACACACCAGCGTCTTTTTTGCTGGTTCCTGTAGAGCATCCAGTAATACAGGCACAATGGCTGAAATAATTAAAAACTTGTGAATTCTCCACCAGAATGTTTACCTTTTGTTCTCTGATGTAAATCACAAGAACTTTATCTTTGTGTAAATTCAAGGGATTGTCTTCAATGAAAACAAGTTTTCATGGATAGATTTGTATGTACTAAATGGCATATACATGTATGTGCAGTAATGTTCAAATAAATTTGACAAGGCACGATTGCTGAAATAAATGTTCACGATACAAAATTGATGTACAGTATACATAATTTCCTTATCAGCTACTGACCTTGAATTTCTGGATTCCTGATGACTTTTCCGATCTGTTTGAGAGCCTGGGCGCCAGCCTTCTGCACTTTGGCATGAGAATCGGTCAGTACTTCTGAGATCTTGGGTACAATGCTAGGCAGGCATGCAGATAACTGTTTGGGTGCACAGAATGCCATAGCTCCCAACAGTTCCACAGCTCCTGTAAGTAAATGAACGCATGGAAACAACTTTCAGTTTAAACTCACTGCCTTGGGGACTTCCTGACTTATGTCAATCTCCCTCATGTGATCATATTTAAACCTCCTGAAATTCTTTTCAATACAAATAGGCTTTATTTTGTGACTTCCATGCCTTACATGACAATGGACTAATTTTTCCATATCAAGGTTTGATTCAAATTGTGTATAGCGAACTTTGAGAGAGTCCCCAGGAAAGTGCTCCTTGCATCTTGGATACAATGAACATTATTTAGACCTAGTCAGAACAAAAGAATTCACCAGAAACTTTTATTTTTGTGCCGAGATTTGAAATACTAGCAATTGGGAAGTTGCAATGAAAATGAGGTATTTTCAATGTTATTGATTGTTACGTCACAGAGGAAAACAGTGAAAAGCGATGCTTTTCATTTTTACAAATGCTAAATAACAAAGTGCAGTTAACATAATTTGTAACAAGGTAAACACAATAGAAATTGTAAATATACATATAAGAAATGTCTTTCAGAATTTGAAAGCATACGATATGACATACAAATGTGCCTTGCACCTCATCACATATTGAATGGAGCGCATTAGCACTCCATGAAAAATTTGCAGACATGAAGAGGCTAAAGTACAGCTCATATACTTTCAAAAAGTAAGAAGACCCAGTCGTCAAATACAATTAAGATTGGAAACCATAAAACTCTTTGATCAATGATTACATAATGGCAGCAAAATCATATAATTAAAAATAATAATTACTCTGGTTTGTAAGTAAATAAAGTTTGTTTCTAAAACACTACAAACATTAAATAATTAAGTATCAAATATTCTAATTCTTTGATGTTATGTGAAATGACAATACACATGTATCATATGTTTTACTAATCAATACACACAATGTCTATGTTTACAAACCTGTTTTAGTTCTCCATGAATCTTCTTCTAAACCTTTCAGTAATGAAGGCAACACCAGTTTAACTCCATGGGCTGTAAGCATGCTCATAACAGCTTTGGCTGTGTCATCTGCTGCCTGGAAACACACAGATGTACATACCTGTATTTTGCTGTTACATGAATTTATTTTAATTTTTACTGTGTGAACTTAAAAAACAAATTTCATTTTTGAAAATACATGAGGATATGAACTGTGACACTTCATGCCGGCATCCTTCATGAAGTGAGTTAGTGCTTCATGAAAAGTACGCCAGCACAAAGCATTGCAGTAGGCACTTCATGACGCCAGTTAGTGCTTCATGAAAAGTACGCCAGCACATAGCATTGCAGTAGGCACTTCATGAAGTGAGTTAGTGCTTCATGAAAAGTACACCAGCACAAAGCATTGCAGTAGGCGCTTCATGAGGTATACCAGCAAGAAGCTTCGCAGTTCATAACCTCATGTACTTTCAAAAATGAAATTTATTTCTTATATTTACATTCTACTTTCATTTCTGTCAGTCTTGCTGTTAAAAAAGACAAACAATATTATGAAGATTCCTTTGTGCATTGTTCACACTGCAATACATTCATGAGGAAAGGGCTATCATTACAATTTGTAGAGATATCAAAGGCAATGTCATTGGATATGTAAATATATGGCTATTTTACATATATCAGCTGCTATTTGTTTTATAAAATCAGTATGACACAATATACCGTAATTCCTGGAATTTACCCACCTGTCTAACATAAGGACTACTGTCTCCAAAACACAACAGAAGATGTGGAAGAATGTGGACAACATAAGGCTCAAACAATTTCCCCAGCATTGCACACAGCATCTCATAGGCAAACAGAGCACCTGTGTAAGAAATTCAGATGTTTATTTAGTTTCTGACACAGAAAATATTAAAACGAGGATAAATATAAAAGTCTATGCATCATGTACCTAGAGTATCAATTCTGAAGTTAACTGTTTTTGTAATATCAATATTCCTATCATTTAATTGGTGAATTTGTTTGAATTTAAAAATGAATAAAATGTAAACCCCCCTGGTCATGAATTTTTGCGAATTTGGGCATAGGATTGAGTATAAATTTTATGTGATTCAATTGTTTACTAAGAAGCAGCAAAATAATAATTTGTGTGATGTACATGTAAGTTCTGCAGAAAAAAGTATAAATTAAAGAGGAAAGAATCTCTCGTCTATAACTCCAGCAAACATAGATTTAATGACAGAACAAATTTGTTTTGATAAATATCAGGATCAGCCTGGACTTCCAAGAGTTTGTCACATCATCAATAGCAACAAATGTTACTGTTTTAAAGGTTAAGATTCTTATATCAGGGAAATCCTCAAGTAAGGGGTGGAGCTTATTCATTAAAAGTTTTACCCCCCCCCCCCCCCACCAATGACTTGCTGTATATACGATTATATACAGTAGTTCTTAGTCACCCTTTGTCTAATGCTAAATGGCTTGCAGTGTTTAAATTTTGCTAACTACCAACAAGTATTGGACTAAATGAACACTGCTTTGTAACAAGGTTAGTGCTACTGTAAATTCAGAGAATTTCTGACAACTGACTCCAAAGAAGCGGAAAAATTGATGTCATGACTGTATGAAGTACTATGAACTATCAACCTGGGTCTGCAAGCATCACAACCTGAAATGGGGGTTCCACCTAGCTCAGAAACTATGAATTTGAATTCTATGAAAACTACATATACATGTGCACATGTACTTGCTCTGTGTTAACTTTCATTCCTTAAGTAACAATTTCACTATCATCTCAATCCAATGCACGTAAATACATATTCACAGCTTTCAAGGTAATGGTCTTTGCATAGACAGAGTCTTTCTTTGTGACAACCATCACATAATGGCAAAATTGTTCTTTTTTAGTTCAGCATCAGTGAAAGCAACTTAAACAAAGCAGAAATAGCGTAAAATTCCCGTATATATACAGTATAATTTTTTACCTTCTTTTCTGCGTGGGTTTTTCTTGTCTTTGACAGCCTGCTCCAGAGTGGACATAATCTCTAGCTGTTTGAGGGCAGTGATTCCCAGCCCCCTCACCAGGCCAGCCAATCCGTACGCTGCCCCCCTCCTCTCACCATAGTTATCAGACTCCAGCAGCAGGTGCAGCAATTTCTGTACCAGCTCCGGGGCATTCTGCTTAATTCCTGGCACCAGGGGAGGTAAGCAATTAGCCACTGCTTCTTGTACCTAGACAACAAAGATCAGAAACAATGTTCTCATACAACATGCTCACTTGAAACCAGAGTATTTAATTTACTGCGACTGTCTTAAAGCTGCCGAAGTGTTATCAAAATGACTAAAACAGCTTTACAGTACTTGAAAATCCCCACTGACATATTCTAAAAAATGCATACATCTTGTAATCTTTTGTTGCAATCTTGACATAAGGATTTCTTTTGTTTATATAAAAACAATGGCTGCAACATTTTTGTATGGTAACAAATAATTCATTGAAATCTTACATAATTTTTATGAAATTTGATTGGAGGTTTCTTTTTTTCCACTCAGATTCATTTTTTAACATTTTGATCACAATTTAGAATTAAAAAGAGTTTTAATGACATGGTTGACAGCTAATGCCTCTTCACAAACATAGATGGCATATTTTCATACACATGACATATACACACATATATATATATATATATATATATATATAATACATGTTATTAGGCTACATGTGGGTGGTGGTGTCTGAGAACCAGAGAATCGATTTGATGTCGCCTTATCTTTAATCAGTGACAATTTCTTACATTACAGACACTCATTAAATACATTTTGTACCTCTTGAGAGGGTGTGGACAATGCTCCAATCAGCTGAGCCACAATAGGTTTGATTTTTGGATTGTCTTTGTCTAAATGTTTGGCCAGCGATCCCATCAAGATGACAATGCTCTGTCGAACAGCATCAAAGCTGGCTGTGTCTGGAGCATTGCTCAGGCAGTCCTCAAAGACTGGCAGGAGGATGTTCACGTGCTCCTATAAACAGATGGAGATAAGTCAAACAAGCATTCTGTAAGTATTGCGTAACAATATATGTCCCCTAACTGCCTCGAGTCAAGCCGTTTGCGTGAATGATCTTATGTCAATAGTTTATGCATAATAAGTGATGGGAAATTTTTAAAGAAAATTTTAGTAATCGATTATTGGAAATATTTAAAAGGTCATAATCAATAGAAAATTCTAAAACTTTATCTTTATCAAACTCCTCATTTTTTAAATAAATTCCTGTTCTGTATCAAAAGATTTATTATTATCAATACACTGCACATGTAACACTTGTATTTATTTGAACTTAAATAAACTTGCTCCTGTAGGGGATATGGAAAGATCAAATAACATGTATGCTGATTATTCAACTATGTAATTATCAACCTGTGACTTCTCGCCAGATTTTAGGTGTTTGACTGTTGCGAGTTCAATGTTCATGAAATCTAGGTTTTTGTGTGGTGACTCCAACAGGAGTAAGTGTATTGTTTATTTGCTTAATTTATAATCAACAACTGTTCAATTAACTAATTTTAAAGTGATTCCATTTATATCATGTTTTTGTTGCAAAATTTCATACTTTTCTAACTTTAAGGTAACCAACTTTCACCTTCTTCGTTCGTGAAATTTGTGCATTAGATTGCAGTAAATTACTCTTCATTTGTTTTACATGTATGTGTCAAATGTTATTGTCAGAATTATTGTCAACATTTGTGTGTTCAGGATAATTTTGATGTAAATCAATGCACTCCTATAACATCTATTTC
This sequence comes from Ostrea edulis, assembly GCF_947568905.1. Classification (NCBI taxonomy): domain Eukaryota; kingdom Metazoa; phylum Mollusca; class Bivalvia; order Ostreida; family Ostreidae; genus Ostrea; species Ostrea edulis. Next base: position 19,326,723 of record NC_079164.1, on the reverse strand, counting down.
CGCTGGACTTCATTTCTTGTATTCTGCAGACTTACCTTCCCGTGGGCTGTGACCGTTGCTAGGGCAGCATCTCTCATGCGTGTCCTGACCTCCACTGACCGATCACCCAAGGCGTGAGGTACATAGAAGGAGAACAGTTCCTCTATCTGGTCTGCAGGAAGCAGTGGGGAGATCTTCTCCAGGGCCAGAGCCACCCCGCTACGTGCTGGCCACTCATCTAGTGGAGGCTCCCCAATCTGGCGTCCAAACGAGTCCAATACTGGTGGAGGCATCTAAATTACAGACACTTATAAATAAGGCCAAAATAAAATTATAGTTTTTGGAATTACTGACCGCCTCATTAGAATTATTCCCGCTAGAAATATTATCTTGACAAAATTATTTATTTATTCATTTTTTGTTCCATCAGTAAAAAATGTTTATAATTTTGTCAGATCAACGAATTACTCGTCTTTAAACATCGGTTTTGACATCCTCATTAATTAAATCAGTCGGATCAGTAAAATGCTTTTTTCTTGCTATCTGTATAATAAAGCATTTAGATGATCGTCATTGACAAGCAGTAGCCTCCAAAATGTCAGTGTGAAGTGTAAAGCGTCCTGCTAATGAGCCAAACATCCCTTTGTGTTTCTATTCACATGTACAAGGTGAAAATCAGCAATATAATTTACAATTTTAGTCTTCAAAATACTTATCAATGGAAAGAGATCCTTGCAGAGATCGCGAGCGAAGTAAAAAACAACAACCAGGGATGTGACTGAATTCCTCAGAAATCAGAGGAAAACTGGTCAAAAAGGGAGGAAAACACCTCACCCTACATGAAAAAATATCATTTTCTGCCACTTTAGATCAAATCCAGAGTGTTTCATTTTTTCGAAAATTCAGCAAATCAGAGGATTTCCTCTGAAAAGAGGAAAAATCACACCCCTGAACAACTCCGATGTCATTTTTTGTCAGATGGCATGGGTAATATCGGCCAGAGTTACATGGATACAAAGTGTTTGAAGTTGAATTGCACAACGCCCATGGGGTTTGCATACTATGCTGATGCAGAAGAAAAGATTTTTGCTTTTACTGTGCATCAGCTGATGCCGATTTCAAAGGACTATAATTTACTATAGAAATTCAGTAGGGTTCTCCCTATCCGTGCCAATTGTCTTGTCAAAAGGCTAGAGACTTTGAAAGAGAAATCCTCTGAAATTGACTGATGAAATTATTGATGGGAACTGTCACCTTTGTCATAGTTTTGAGTATTTTGAACAGTCACTTTTTTCACCTCTTTTCAGCGTGATTGTTTCTGAATTAAAAGAAAACATATCTCAATAATAAATCTGTTCACTGTTTTATATTGTGGTTTTTATCATTAATTTTAAATTCAACTTCAATAAAATAAATTTCCTTCCTCCCTCCTGGGTCTGAAACCCCCCAGGCGACAATTCCAAACAAACATTTTTTTAAGGATGGCCTAACCAGAAATCCACAGGCCACAACACTCACCCGAGTCTTAATGAGAAACCACAAATTCTAACTAAGAATGTGGCCTTCCACTTTGCAAAAGGCCACGACTAGAAAAACATGAATCTTCCCTAAATAAGGATATACACATGTAGATATTTTTATCCTTACCTATTAAAGACAGGCATAGAAAAACAAACACATTAAAAATTAAATGCACTGTGAATTCTAATAACAGTGAGATTTTGAAATCTTCACTTTACTACTGAAATAAGAACTGGGAAAATACATCTTCACTTTACTATTGAAACAAGAGGTACTGTGAGCAATGCTCACTAAGAATACCCCCCGCTTACCCCAATCTCCCAAAGGGTGTTGGTAATAGGTATAAACTACCTCTTTTCTGAGTGTAAAAAACAAATGGCATGACAAACCAAACCATATTGCTACTTCGATGTCCAGTGCGCGTGACCTTTGACCTTTTGACCCCAAAATCGATAGGGAACATCTTCATCCCATGGGTAGTCCATATGTATGATATGGTGACTGTAGGTGGAAAGGATAACGCTTTAGAGCCCGGAAACCATATTGCTACTTCAATGTCCAGTGCGCTTGACCTTTGACCTTTTGACCCCAAAATCGATAGGGAACATCTTCATCCCATGGGTAGTCCATATGTATGATATGGTGACTGTAGGTGGAAAGGATAATGCTTTAGAGCCCGGAAACCATATTGCTACTTCAATGTCCAGTGCGCTTGACCTTTGACCCCAAATTCGATAGGGAACATCTTCATCCCATGGGTAGTCCATATGTATGATATGGTGACTGTAGGTGGAAAGGATAACACTTTAGAGCCCAGAAACCATATTGCTACTTCAATGTCCAGTGCGCTTGACCTTTGACCTTTTGACCCCAAAATCGATAGGGAACATCTTCATCCCATGGGTAGTCCATATGTATGATATGGTGACGGTAGGTGAAAAGGATAATGGTTTAGAGCCCGGAAACCATTGCGTCTACAGACGGACGGACGGACGGACAGACAGACAGACGGACAACCCAATTCCAGTATACCCCCCCCCCCCCCCCCCCCCACAACTTGTTGCGGGGGGTATAATAAGAACCGGGAAATACATCTTCACTTTTCTACTGAATTAAGAACTGGGAAAATACATCTTCACTTTACTATTGAATTAAGAACTGGGAAATACATCTTCACTTTACTATTGAATTAAGAACTGGGAAATACATCTTCACTTTACTACTGAATTAAGAACTGGGAAATACATCTTCACTTTACTATTGAAATAAGAACCGGGAAATACATCTTCACTTTACTATTGAATTAAGAACTAGGAAATACATCTTCACTTTACTATTGAATTAAGAACTGTGAAATACATTTTCACTTTACTACTGAATTAAGAACTGGGAAATACATCTTCACTTTACTACTGAATTAAGAACTGGGAAAATACAATGTAATCTTTGAAACAAAGACACATAACATGTTTATATCTCGGCATTAACACTGCATCTTTACACGAGATGAAAGACATCCTTACATAGAGCTTATCTTGATATTTCTCCTTGAGTTGCTGGATGGTGGTCGTGATGAACTCGGGGTGACAACTGATGGTTTTCTCCATGGCTTTAGCTGAAGCTTTCCTCACAATCTCCTCAGAATGCGTCACATCATCAATAAGAGGCGAACACAAATCTTCATATGGCTCATCCAGCTGAATTCTCTCACGTAAACTATGACAAGATATAGCAAATAAATGTAAACTACGACAAGACTTTGCAATTTATTAATGTGAAATACTATATATATACATATATGACTTAATTTACATGTACATGCAAAAGCAGTTCTATAAATGAAGGCCAATTGTAATAGATTATTTCAAACAAAATCATTTAAAGATTGCAAATCACACCCGAAGTTTCTCAGTCTTCCCTTGTCTGCACCTACTCTCATTTACGAACTGCTCCCAAAAATTATAATCTCAGGTACCAGTCACCAACTGACATGTCTCTTTTATGAAACTTATATTGAAACATACATAATTCTTCTTGGGGGTGACCATTTTCAAACTATTGTCTTCAAGATGACAAGGTTGATGATTTTGGCAGAGACCCTCATGCTCATTATAATTACAGACATAGTTTAGATACAGGAGGAACAGAGCAGACTTTATAAACTTTATGCGTTTCAGTATTTGATCCGTTTCACCCCATCCCAACACCAGAACTTTGGTTAGGGTCTTTTTTAATTGCTATACTAATTGTGCACCAAGTTTGACTAGATGTTCAGGAGAAAAGAAAATGCAATACATTTACAGTAAAAATGAGCCATACAGCAAAGCCATAGCCCATTACTTTTATCAGGGGTCACAAGTTTTACAATTATGGTAGAGGTTTCTACTCTCATCATAATCATTTTGTCTGCTGTACACTGGAGAAAAAGATGAAGACTTTTAGAGATGTAAACAGTTTCAGTATACAAGACCCAGCGGTCAAGAGTTCTATACTTTTGGTAGTAGCAACCATGTTCATTATAATCATGCAACCAGTTCGTGCACAGGAGTAAATTCAAGATAGTTTGTTTGTTGGGTTGTACATGTACGAAGCTGTTTCTCCCATTCAAAAATGTTTTCACTCAGGTACATGTAGTTGGTTTACAGAATGTAGATTCTTGGAAGAAATTCAAAATGTTCAAATCTTTAACAGACACATCAAAGTGGATAGGAACAGATTACCAACCATCCAAGTCATACTCCAGTAACTTACTAATTCCTTTTTTTTTCACTAAGCAACACCTTCCACTTACATGTCAGCAAGCTGTCTAATGTTGTCATCATCATCATAACTGACAACCCACACCCGCCGAGCAATCTGTAATCCAAGGTCAAGGTCATCATCAATGTTTGGCAGGACATCGGACATCCTAATAAGCCCCTGTAACAAAAGACAAAATGCTTGATTTAGAAGAATATTCCTTCACATTAAGGACTTGTACATGTTAAATTCTCTCTTCTACTGTATCTGAACTACAAACTACAGTATCAATATTTCAATGAACAATGTAGTGAGAGGGAATATCAAACAAAACTAACATTATACTAAATAGGATAAAATTTGTGCGACACGTCATTCTAAGTAACAAAAGGTATATAAATCTCTTGTTCTCTCATTAAACGAATGCTAAATACTCTGGTGGTACATCTACAGACACATGTACAGTGTATTTTTTCTCATTTAACGAATACTAAATACTGTGGTGGTACATCTACAGACACATGTACAGTGTATTTTTTCTCATTTAACGAATACTAAATACTCTGGTGGTACATCTACAGACACATGTACAGTGTATTTTTTCTCATTTAACGAATACTAAATACTCTGGTGGTGCATGTACACATACAGTGTATATACACTAGAGGAAATAAATAGAGCACCTGCTTCAACATCCCTCTCTGAGTTCTTGCACTCATGTGTCAACATTATACTCAGGAGTCTGAATGTCATAGAAACTACAATGTCATGTAACAAGAGGCCTACAAGCCTTATCGGTCACCTGCGTCTTCGTTAAAAGTGTCACTAGCCCCAAGGGCTATGAAATCTAGAAAAAATTTCCTGTTCTGCATATTTAAGCTAAACTTTTATATGCAGAAACAGTATAAAAGAAGATGTGTTCTTAAAAATTAAATGCCCCGATGGTGCTTTTACTGATGAAAGATTTTACAAAATATTATATACGTAATATCAATACGATATGACTAATTTGGACCCGTCATAGTCAAAACTCTGGGTTGCAAAATTCACAATTTTGGTACATCCTTTTCTAAAATATGTGTTTAGTTTTTATGCCGTATCAGCAAACCTTTTAAAAGAAGATTTTCAAATGATAAAGACAATAATAACTATCATAATTTTGGCTCCACCCTGGAAACAAAACCCTTACCCCTGGGACCGTGAAACAAAACCCTTACCCCTGGGGCCGTGAAATCTACAATTTTGGTAATGGATGACCTACTCTTTCTAAATATCTATTTAGTTTCAATTTAGCCTCTTAAAGACGATATTACTTAAATGTTTTACATATATAAACTATATATATACACCAAGTTTGGCCCCACTCTGGAGTCAGAACCTCTACCCTGGGGATCATAAAATTTACAATTTTGGTAGAGGCCTTCCTGCTCTACATGACTATCCATTTAGTTTTTCTTACAGATATACAGTTGTAGAGAAGATTTTTGAAGTTTTTACCCCATCCATAAGCCCCAGGGGTGAAAAACACCTGAAATTTACATCTTATGTCACCCTTGTCTCAATGATGCTTCATACCAAATTAGAAAAGAACTGGAAAAGTAGTTATCAACAAGATGTGTTTGTGAAACACAAATGCCCCCGATAATGGCCAAGGTCACAAGGACAAATATCTTGGTACCAGTAGAAAGATCTTGTCACAAAAAATGCTCATGTACAATATGAAAGCTCTAATATTTACCATTTAGAAGTTATGACCAATGTAAAAAAAAAAAAATTAAAGTAGGTCAAATGTCAAGGTCAAAAGGTTTAGTACGAACGGAAAGGTCTTGTCACAAGGAATACTCATGTGAAATATCAAAGCTCTACCTCTTACTGTTCAAAAGTTACAAGCAAGGTTAAAATTTTCAAAAAGTAGATCAAACTCCAAGGTCAAGGTCACAGGGTTAAAAATGTTGGTACTCATGGAAAGGTCTTGTCACAAGGAATACTCATGTGCAATATCAAAGCTCTATCACTTACTGTTCAAAAGTTATTAGCAAAGTTAAAGTTTCAGACAGAATGACAGACAGGACAAAAAAATATGCCCCCCGATCTTCAATCTCGGGGGCATAAAAAGAAGTGAAAAATGTTCAATTGTTAACGCACAACAGACGCTGACCAATTGCAATAGGTCACCTGTGTTTATCTAAGAATCCTGAATCCACATACATGTATACAGTATATATACAGTACAGTACACATGTCTCATACGCACAGTATCATAACCTACCTCAAAATCTTGACACAGATTTCATCCTTATCAAAATTTCAATGAAATATGCTGATAATTTTGCGAGATACTGTACCTTGCATACAGAAAGACAAACAAACATGGGTCGCTACCTTCCATCTGTCCTGCTCTGCTGACATTAATGCAGGTGTAAATAACAAAGTTTCACCTGTAAAGCAGAATCCCTGGATGTCACATTGGGCAGCATTAGAGCATCCAGCAGGACTACAATGTCTTTCCCTGAAGGCTCTGCACATCCCTCTTTCCCTGAAATGGACTCTGCCACCTCCACCAAGGCAGTACTGGCTAGCTGTTGAATCTTGGAGGAAGAGGTGGTTCCAATCACCTGGAGTAGTGTTCTCAGGATATCGTGGTGAGGCAGTAATTCAGGATTGGACTAAATTAAAAGTACTTCGGATACACTATACATGTATATACAGTTTTCATCAAATTAGCCCAATCTCAAACTCGTTTACAAAGGATTCTGCATAATATCAAATGAAAGGGTGTCAAAATTTTCACAGTATACAATATATGTAAGTCTTTTAGACAGTTTTAGCAGATACATTCTGAGTTTTTAAACAGGCTAGTTTATGAAAATCAGCCCATTACAATCAGTTTAGAGAGAATGCTTCTATCAGTAGTAGGAGGAGCTATAAATAGGTAATACTAACTGAATTGCTGGACTTAGTTTTCCTCATCTGAGCATGATTGATGATCATCTTCAAGGCCCGAGACACTGTTAATTCATCACTGCCAACCAATTCTCCCCCATTACGCAAAACAACAGCCAGAATGTAATAAATATACACAAAAGTGGAAGCATCAAACAGTTCTGTCTCTCTGTCCGGGTCCGACACGGGGTCAGGCACTGACCTCTCACTCAGGAGTTGTACGACACTTGTTGCTTGTTCTTTGACTGGGATCCGGGTCCACTCTTCATTCAGCGGACATGCTGGCTCAAGCAATCTTAGACCAATATTGCTGACTTTCATACCTAAGAAGTAATTTAACAAGATCTAGTTTAAATTAATCTCTATTCCACGTAATCAATTACATTGAATTCCGTAAGGAAACTTATAGATTATAGTGAAAGCCTGTCATACTATGTCACTATTCCATTACACATGTATCTTCTACACAGTATACCTACCAAACATATTGTCCTCAAACACAGCTTGACCTATGCTAAGGTAAACTTTGCTGGCTTCTGGGGCTCCAAGTGGAGACCTCAAGAGTGGTACCAGACATCCACACAAACGATTCATGTATTCACAGGTAGCTTGACTGTTACCACGCAGACTAGCCTGAATAATCTGGCATCCACAACACAACGAATCATTCAGCTGTGGGGAAAGAAAATCGCATAATTATAAATATTCTAAAATACCATTTCTCCCTATGTATCAAACGGTTAGCAGTCATTTTAATAAATATCAGAAAAATTATTTATATAAATATCGACAAAACCCCCTATGGAGCCCTGCCTTAGTAAGCCTCTTTCTGATCTCAGCCTCCTTGTCTCTCTGAGCTTGTAGCATCTCCTCCTGCTTCTTGGATAACTTCACAGGTTCCTTTGTTTGTTTTCCTTTCTTCTTCTCCAATTCCTAAGGACACAATTTTAAAATCTTTACATCATGAAACGCAGTATTAAGTCTTCCCCGGAAGACATGTGTCGCCTGCTAGTTCATTCTATATGTAATATATCACGTATAATGTTGAAAAAGTAAATTATTGAAATGGTTTTTGTCAGTTTAATACTCCTTTTAAAGGTTTTGAGAATTACTAAACATTCTTTAACGATAACTTAATTGAAATTGAAAGATGAGACATTATTATGCAATGGAATTTGTGGGAGAATCTGTTTGAAATTAAGACATTTACTAAATGTAGACTGAATGAAAACATATGTTTGAAAATATGTATCAACCTGTTACTGTGCTCTTCAAGACAATGGTAATAACCATAAGTAATTATCTCTTGGGTTTACTGCTTAGTCTTGTTGTCTTTTTATATATCCAATTTACTGTTTCTCAAGAAAAATCATAATTAGTGCTGTTCTGAAATCACATATACTCTCCTTCAGTATGGGAATTACAAATACTGTCCTTTTGTACATAAAAATACTGTCCTTCAGTTAATCATAAAATAAAATCTTCAGCAAAAAATTTTTTTGCTGTAAAAAATTCTAAGTCCCGGCAAACAGGAAGTTGATAAGCGACAGATTCGAAAATGTCTTACACAATACAGTTGGTCACACTGATGCTCTGTGCCAAATATCAGGGAGTTGCCCCATGTGGTTCTTGAGAAAACTGTGACAGAAATTTTTTTGCTGTAAAAAATTCTAAGTCTCGGCAAACAGGAAGTTGATAAACGACAGATTCGAAAATGTCTTACACAATACAGTTGGCCACACTGATGCTCTGTGCCAAATATCAGGAAGTTGCCCCATGACGGATAGTGATCCCTATATGTCGCCACTGCGTGTAACGCAGGCGACACAATCATATATTGTCCCACTGTGAGTGATAGAGTATTCAAATTTTGTAACTATTGAAATTTCATAACGAACACAGTAAAACTCAGATATACTGAATGTGTATAATCCAAATTTATGGCTATAACAACTAAATACTGTCAATAACTTATTTTCTTCTTCTTTGGTGACAGATCAATGAATTTCAATTCATGATTGACATGAAAGACTAAGCTTGTTTATTTTTCTCTATTTCCAAATATTTTGACTCATCAACAAGATGTGTTTGTAAAACACTGACGCTCCTGTAAGGCAGCAAAGTAATTCTGTTAAAGCGAAATAAAGGTCTTGTCACAAGGAATATACAGGTGAAATATGAAAGCTCTAGCACTAAGCATTCAAAAGTTATGGAAAAGGTTGAAGTTTTCAAATGTAGATCACACTTCAAGGTGAAGGTCATGAGGTCAAAAAATTTGGTACCAAAAGAAAGGTCGTATCAACAAGAAATGTATGCCCCCCAGTGCAAAATTTAAAAGGGTTATACAGTTTTTGAACTGGTAGTAGTGCCAGTAGAATTCTTGATATGGAGCAGACAATATCTTCCTATGTCCAGAGTGGATTGACTCTTGACCACGTGACCTCAAAATCAATAGGGGTCATCTACTCTTTAGAATGTACCAGAGTTCAAAGTTTGATGTCTGTCAAACAAAGGGTTCTCAAGATATTGGGCGGTCAGTATATTTCTATATCCAGTTTGACCTTTGACCATGTGACCTCAAAATCAATAGGGGTCATCTAATCTTTAGAATGTACCAGTGTTCCAAGTTTGATGTCTGTCAAGCAAAGGATTTTCAAGATATTGAGCCGACAGTATATTTCTATGTCCAGTTTGACCGTTGTCCTTTGACCAAGTGACCTCAGAATCAATAGAAGTCATGCACTCCTTAGGATGTACCAGTGTTTTAATTTTGATGTCTGTCATGGAAAGGTTTCTCAAGGTATTCAGCGGACAACATGTAGTCTACCGACTGACAAACATATCTACTACCACCAAATTGTGCAAATCAATAAGCCCCTCTTCTTTGAAAGGGGGGGGGGGATAAATATCACTTTTCCACATACATACACATTAGCACCATTTATTAAAAGATATAGAGTATATCTATATGCTACATAATGAATTCCTTTAACAAATTCACATTAAATGTATTGTGAATTACATATGTATGCTCATAACAATATTTTTTATTATATGCTTCAAGAGACAGCTATATATCTGTGTTCTACTGTACTCTGATGTCATATTTTCCTTTCTCCATTAAACAGAATTCGTTTTATATTTGGGAGTTTCAATCATACCTTCTTGAGTTCTAATTCAGCCATTTGTTCTTCATATGAGTAAAGTTTGTTTTCTTTTCTGATGTTGATGTCCTTCCCATCTGATGACTTCTCAAACCTGGAATTCAATCACAACATGAATGAATCAAAATAAACCAAATTTCTTACACCCTCATGAGTTCTTCTTTGATTAAGTAGAAGTACCCTATAATGAACTATTGCTCTCTACTGTAACTTCATTAAATCTGTGCTACTTGTCTGAATAACTTACTGTAGGAGTAGAGTTTTGTCGTATAGTTCTCCCTTAGGGCAGGTAAAAACTCCATGCTCCGCCTGTGTCACTAGTAACAGTTCACTCTTATCTAACAACCCTGTACTGTAGGCAATCATCTTAGGCAGGACCAGGTCCGGGGCTACTCTGACAAACGTAGACAGAGCGTTCTGTGTACACTGCAAAATGGAACCACATTCATTTTTGTATTTTGAAAGATACTTTCCTGCAATCTTGCCTTCTAAGGAAAATATGTGCATGGCAACGATGAATCACAGTAAAAGTACAGACCTCATCTAGTTTTCTGTCAGTTTTCACACTTTCCAAACACTTGTCAACATGGTTTATTAGAAACTGTCTGGCATCAATTTTCAATTGATACAGAATGTCTGTCCACGTAGAACTGTTAGAAAACACTGAAATACAAATGAACACATGACTTTATTACGTATGAAAACTACTGTAACAATTTTCAAAAGGTACAGTTTGAAACAGATGTACATTGTGCACGTCAAACTCAAAAACTCGAAGTCTACAGGACCATAATAACACTTGGAGATATCAAGTTTTTGAAAGTTCAAAAATCTGTACTTCGAACGACTGGTTTCAACTTTTGCACTAATAGAATATAACTCTGTTTACATGGTGTGAGAGTGGCAAAATTTATGATTTCATTCTCCCCAGGTACAGATGTACACTATTTAATAATGAAACTTTATTTCATCTGAAATACGAATATCAAAAGAACCTAAATATCTTTATTTCTGTTTTATTCTATTTCTACTTGTCACAGAATAAAGGTTAGCATTTAGTCTAAAAAAATTCTTCTAACTTTCAAATTTAACTAGGTTAATTGATAATTGCAGTCGATTACATTATTACGCACGGCACTTATTTTGGCCATGTGCATGGTCATATAAAATGCGCGGAATTTCATACAAGGGAACTTAAAATCATGTCATCTATTTTCAAGTAAACTATATGCAACTCGGCAGAATTTCATACTAGCAGATCAAATCAAAAAGGATAATCTGTAAAATTATGATTCCGTTGAATTAAATACGTCTACAGTATTTAACAGACCCATTAATCCGCAGGTGGGGATATCCAGCAGTCATTTGCAGACTACCAAGATACTGAGCTATGTTTTCAAAACAAATACCATGTTTCATGTAATGCCCATGCGGTGCTACTTAGGTCATAAGTAACTGATTGCTTGTGTAACCAATTCAGACTTTGAGGTATCAAAAGTAAAGGATTATATACCATATATCAGATAATTTTGGATTCAGGAATATTCAGTGGATTTTTCTCAAAAAATTACTGTAGTTTGAAATCTCAGTGCTTTTTATTTTGGTGCAATTTCATTTAACAAGTGTATCATTTAGTAAAAATTTTGGCACAAATTCTCCTCATCCCCTAAACATGCCAATGTTTCCAGCACACTAAAATGATACATAAATCGTATAGTAGGACTTAAATTTACATGCACTTTGGGAGATGGAAAGGTTTGCGAGATGGATAAAATGTAGTTTTGAATGATGAATAGTTCCAAAAGATGGGGAGTTTGAATTAACAAGAGTAAATTTGCTTATTCATATAGGAATAAAATTGGGACCAGGAGACTACATTTGTACTTCTGACAACAGATTATGAACTTTGAGAGATCAAAGTTCGATCCACCGAGAATCACATGTATCTAAATATGTGTCCATGTACAGTATTTGTAATAATATACCTATGCAAGGGTGGTGGGCTGACTTGACAGTTGCCATGGCAATGGCTTCTGCATCCTTTGGGTCAGCATTGTCGACAGCGGTTACAGTGATAAGACCTCTGGCAAGGATGACTGGTGAAGCATACTTGGATGTCTCTGGAGAATTCTCCTCACTGTCTCGTGTTTCTGGGTCAATCAACTGAAAAGGGTGTAATCGAGAAGGTGAAATGAAGTGGACTTTATTTCAACATTGATTTTTCAGATAAAACAATTCATCATTACATTACTTATATCTGATGTACATATACTATAATGTACAACCTTTCTGGGTGTTGCTTTCAAAAATCTCTGGAGAATTAAACAAAACACATATAAATGTAAATAAGAGGACCATTGAAGGCCACAAAACCCAGAAATACTGTTTCAATGCGTTTTCAATTCTGGTAATTGAAAATTACCTACAGATGAATAGAAGTGTTGATTTATAGTTTATCGCAATTTTTGTCTCTGCTTATTTTCCCTGAAATTTCACATTTCCCATCCTTTAAAATTTTACAATCATTGTTTATCTAATAATTGACAAGCCTAATTAAATGGGTCACAGTCCATGCATAAATCAAGGTATAATTACCGGTATAGTGAGGTATAATTACCGGTATAGTGAGTATAATTATAGCGAGTATAATTACCGGTATAGTGAGTATAATTATAGTGAGTATAATTACCGGTATAGTGAGTATAATTACCAGTATAATGAGGTATAATTACCGGTATAGTGAGTATAATTATAGTGAGTATAATTACCGGTATAGTGAGTATAATTACCGGTATAGTGAGTATAATTATAGTGAGTATAATTACCGGTATAGTGAGGTATAATTATAGTGAGTATAATTACCGGTATAGTGAGTATAATTACCGGTATAGTGAGTATAATTATAGTGAGTATAATTACCGGTATAGTGAGGTATAATTACCGGTATAGTGAGTATAATTACCGGTATAGTTAGGTATAATTATAGTGAGTATAATTACCGGTATAGTGAGTATAATTATAGCGAGTATAATTACCGGTATAGTGAGTATAATTATAGTGAGTATAATTACCGGTATAGTGAGTATAATTACCGGTATAGTGAGGGCTATTCCAGCAAAAAAAATATGGGGGGGAGGGAAGGCACTTCATTTTTAAGACAGCCACCCATACAATTAAATTTTCCTCTGCTACCACCACCCATACAATTAGATTCTCCCCTGCCACCACCACCCATACAATTCAATACTTTCATTTAACGTAACAAATGGATCAACCATATGATATTTTAGAACTTAATTCTAGTTTATATTTTTAAAAATGCAAAAAATATAAACAATAAAATGTCTTTCTTTGTTGTTTCATCGGGAGATGAAGGTAGCAATCATTGCAGAAAAAATTACATATTTTGGTTTCCAATGCAATTTTGGTAGGGAGAAAAAAAGGATGATCTCAGCATATAAAATGAAAGAAAAAATGCAATTAATTTTGTATACTCTGGAAACATGCGAGTTGTAGAAACCTAAGCTCTGTTTGCTTATTATAAACGAACAGTTTCACTAATGATGTGGGATATTGTCATATCATTTCTAGACTAGATGTACATGTCCTTTTTACTCATGTCATGATCTGGGTGCTTGTTAATTGCACAGTTGAAATAACAAGAAGTTGGTTTTTTTAAATGATATATAACTAAATAAAATATGAATATATTATACCACTTTTAATTTAAATTCACATATATTGTTACTCTCTTTATTGCTTTTAAAAGACAAGTGTCTTATTACATCAGTTACAATATGTATACATAAAATGGCATTGTATAGTGGTGTACAAATTCAAGCAAGCAACGGAGAAGATCTTTTCAAAGAGTTAGGTTTTCTCGCAACTTAAGTGCTAGACATAGATATTTCCCTAAATTACAAAGTGTATGCATATAGATTGTGACTTTTTTCCTTTGACTTTCCCCCCTACAATCTCTCGTAGGCCTACGGGAAACCCGCGAATATTCCATTTAAAATTTCAGTCCCAAGCATAATATTTACCCGATTTATATCGCAATCAGGCAAATTTTCCACTCTGTTAAACGTAATGGTATACCAGGTGGGAGATTTCATATCCGAATTACCCCGCACATCTCAAAGTCTGTCGAAATTCACACCTTCGGAAACAACGGTGATTCCCTGATCCTTGATTTTGTTAATTAAACAACAACTCGGGTTTTGGTAATTAACCTCACACGACGCTGCATGTTAATTACACGTTAACCAATTGATAGCTTGGGTATAATGATTGATTCAGAGTGCCGATTAAACAAGATCACCGCCGAACTGTTACCTGCGCATTTTAAAACGAAAGTGTTAGGAGCGATAATTCCCAGAATAGTCATGCTCGACTGAAATCGAAAGTAGGAATCGCGTTGTAATCGAAAAAATGTACAGTCGTTTCATAAAGGTGAAATTACACGAAAAGGTTGTAAAACTCATGATCGTTGGTTGCATTAGACAGGTGGTAGTTTAGGACAGGTACAATACGTTGGGTAACACCTTGGAGGGGAAAGTTTTACGGTAACATTGAGTTATCTGCCCATTTATCAATCTTTTTTCCGTACTTAAGTTAATGTAGAATGGCTCCGCTTTTCTTCTTCTTTTGTAATAATAGAAACGTAGCGTGATACGTTTTTATTTTTATCAAAATTCACAGGCACCCATGTTTTTTATTTAACCTGGAAGACAACCACCCATACAAATATATTTTCCCAAATCACCCCCACCCATCCAAAAAAATATCTGCTGCCGTCCCTCCCCCCCATACGTTTTTTGCTGGAATAGCCCTGAGTATAATTACCGGTATAGTGAGGTATAATTACCGGTATAGTGAGTATAATTATAGTGAGTATAATTACCGGCATAGTGAGTATAATTACCGGTATAGTGAGTATAATTATAGTGAGTATAATTACCGGTATAGTGAGTATAATTACCGGTATAGTGAGTATAATTATAGTGAGTATAATTACCGGTATAGTGAGGTATAACTACCGGTATAGTGAGGTATAATTATAGTGAGCTACTTAAGGAGGTGTGCTACACCAGAGAAATTTGATGTAGATGAAAAGTGGAGGATATGTACAAAAATATTTTGAAGTTGAAAATTTCAAATTTACTTTATTTTGTCAAAAAATAGTTTTAGTAGAAGGTAATCTGAAAAAAATTTAAAACCCCTGCTGCACTCGAACCTGCGACCTACAGGTCAGCAGTCGGTATTCTAACCTACTGAGCTACTCGGCTAGGTATTTAAATGGAAAAGGAAAAGTCAAATATTGCTGATATAGATTTTTTCATCCATGTTTTTGAAGGAAGTCAGCCATTATGACGATGTAGAGTACTACCTTAAACAGGTACTGGTACAGTGATTTATGACCGTTTTAAAATCTGAAAATAATTATCGATAAATATTTTGCACTACAGCAACATCTGCTAGAGCTTTAAGAGATGGATTATTCTTTCCCTGATATAATCGTCAGAGCTCACTGCAAACCTTTCAGCAAATCCACTTATTTACGTTAGGGCTATTCCAGCAAAAAAAATATGGGAGGGAGGGAAGGCACTTTATTTTTAAGACAGCCACCCATACAATTAAATTTTCCTCTGCTACCACCACCCATACAATTAGATTCCCCCTGCCACCACCACCCATACAATTCAATACTTTCATTTAACGTAACAAATGGATCAACCATATGATATTTTAGAACTTAATTCTAGTTTATATTTTTAAAAATGCAAAAAATATAAACAATAAAATGTCTTTCTTTGTTGTTTCATCGGGAGACAAAAGTAGCAATCATGGCAGAAAAAATTACATATTTTGGTTTCCAATGCAATTTTGGTAGGGAGAAAAAAAGGATGATCTCAGCATATAAAATGAAAGAATAAATGCAATTGATTTTGTATACTCTGGAAACATGCGAGTTGTAGAAACCTAAGCTCTGTTTGCTTATTATAAACGAACAGTTTCACTAATGATGTGGGATATTGTCATATTATTTCTGGACTAGATGTGCATGTCCTTTTTACTCATGTCATGATCTGGGTGCTTGTTAATTGTTGAAATAACAAGAAGTTGTTTTTTAATGATATAAAACTAAATAAAATATGATTATATTATATCACTTTAAATTTAAATTCACATATATTGTTACTCTCTTTATTGCTTTTAAAAGACAAGTGTCTTATTACATCAGTTACAATATGTATACTTAAAATGGCATTGTATAGTGGTGTACAAATTCAAGCAAGCAATGGAGAACTTTTCAACGAGTTAGGTTTTCTCGCAACTTAAGTGCAAGACATAGATATTTCCCTAAATTACAAAGTGTATGCATATAGATTGCGACGTTTTTCCTTTGACTTTTCCCCTTACAATCTCTCGTAGGCCTACAGGAAACTCGCGAATATTCCATTTAAAATTTCAGTCCCAAGCATAATATTTACCCGATTTATATCGCAATCAGGCAAATTTTCCACTCTGTTAAACGTAATGATATAACAGGTGGGAGATTTCATATCCGAATTACCCCGCACATCTCAAAGTCTGTCGAAATTCACACCTTCGGAAACAACGATCGTGATTCCCTGATCCTTGATTTTGTTAAATAAACAACAACTCGGGTTTTGGTAATTAACCTCACACGACGCTGCATGTTAATTACACGTTAACCAATTGATAGCTTGGGTATAATAATTGATTCAGAGTGCCGATTAAAGAAGATCACCTCCGATTTATTACCTGTGTATTTTAAAACGAAAGTGTTAGGAGCGATAATTCCCAGAATAGTCATGCTCGACTGAAATCGAAAGTAGGAATCGCGTTGTAATCGAAAAAATGGACAGTCGTTTCGTAAAGGTGAAATTACACGAAAAGGTTGTAAAACTCATGATCGTTGGTTGCGTTAGACAGGTGGTCGTTTAGGACAGGTACAATAGGTTGGGTAACGCCTTGGAGGGGAAAGGTTTACGGTAACATTGAGTTATCTGCCCATTTATCAATCTTTTTTCCGTACTTAAGTTAATGTAGAATGGCTCCGCTTTTCTTCTTCTTTTGTAATAAAAGAAACGTAACGTGATGCGTTTTCATTTTTATCATAATTCACAGGCACCCATGTTTTTTATTTAACCTGGGAGACAACCACCCATACAAACATATTTTCCCAAATCACCCACACCCATCCAAAAAAATATCTGCTGCCGTCCCTTCCCCCCATACGTTTTTTGCTGGAATAGCCCTTACTATACCACCAAATTGTACAAATTTACTTCAACCGATGGATTTGAGTGTTTATAAAAGTGCAAAATTGTTTGCAATATGAATTCCAGATTGGAACACAGCACAGGCATCTGATCAGCTGAGCGCGTCTTCCGAAACTGACAAGGTGAAAGTTTATCTATACCACTTGGAGTGAAATGACTGACAAAGTCCTATGATACATGCGAATAGAACCCAAAATCGTCAGAAATGGATTCAGAGAAACAGGAATATCATCCCTACTAGTGTAAATTGTTTCATTGACTGAATTTTTTCATTCAGAATTAAGAGTATATGATCAAATGCAGGCTTCTTTTTTTCCATTTCCTTCATAGGTTTGAACAATTGTGAATTATATTTTCACTACGGCTTTGAAATAGTGAAAATCTGATTCACATAAATTTAATATACTGTTTTAGGTTCTGATTCACGGGGGGAAAAAAGATAAACAGTATATTGTGAACAAACTCTAAGTCATAAAATTCAATAGTGCTTATAGCTTATGTGCAATGCTCCTTTGAAGATCAATGTCATATTTACAATCTACATGTAATTATCAGTCCCATAGCTCCCTTATCTTCTACTGAGAACTCTTCCTACCAATAATGGGGAATGCCATTTTAGAAAATTAATTTGTGGGAATTAGTCCCAAAAACATGACCCGACCTGGACGTTATAAAACTTTTTTGAGCATGTTTTCATACTCAAATTCTGTGCTCTAAATTGTACTCATACTCAAAAGTGAAGGTTATAAAACTTTAATAAAATTATTCTCATACTCAAATGGTGAACATGCTCAGAATTATTCAAGTATGCTTCAGAGCTTACTCAGAGTTGTACTCAAAACAAACATGGCTGAGTCTGAGTACAGTAAAAGTTTTATAACCTCCAGGCCAGAAGGGAATTTTTTTCTGACATATATAGATACATTCATTGAAATGTTTATTTATCCTATGAGAATATCTG
This sequence comes from Ostrea edulis, assembly GCF_947568905.1. Taxonomy (NCBI): domain Eukaryota; kingdom Metazoa; phylum Mollusca; class Bivalvia; order Ostreida; family Ostreidae; genus Ostrea; species Ostrea edulis. The sequence continues at coordinate 19,308,106 of NC_079164.1, read as the reverse complement.
AAACCTGATATATTCTAGTTCGAAATCCAACACTAATCATTTTTTTCTTTGTGATTCTGGTCTCAAACATGGTTTTGGAACATTTTCATCATATTGAAAAAATATCAGTATGTTTACATTTGGTATTGAGAATGGAGCAGAATACCAGCCCTTTGGAATTACAGGAAATGCTTGAGAAATGATCTGAGAGAACTTACAAGGAGTTAACTAACACATTATCCAAACACTAACAGACGTACTTCATCGAAACTTATTGACTGCTGCAATGTGTTTTAAGTAACAAATGTTAAGTTACCTTTTGAGCTTTCAACATTTCCTCGTACTCTTTCACAAGGCTAAGACAAATGGATGTTCCACCCAGCAAAGAAATGAGTCGCTTTATTACGTCCATTGTGGATTTTCTCACAGCTCTCGACTTATGTGTCACACAGTACACCAAGGCTTTGTAATATGGTCTAGACAAAATACAACAGTAACCCCGATACTTCACAAAAAGAAATCATCAATATACAACAAATACAAACTGCTTGAGAATCGCAATGCATTTATCTATTTCCAGTATGATTCTGTACTAAAGTTTCATTGACACCTGTATACTGCACATCAATGTACTGTCGATTGATGAATATTTGGACAATATCACTCTCATGGTCACTTACTTTGAAATCTTTTCAGTCATTTTTGTAGGATACTCCAAAATCATTTTCTCTGTTAGAAACACCACACTTTCCAGTACTGAAAATTAGAAACACAATCCTGCTTAATTATAAATGCGTATCATTATATGTTCATACATTGTAGCATGGTATGGTAAAACTATTTCATCAACACGCAATATAAATTATCCAATATTTGGAACATCAAAAGAAAAAGCTGAAACTGTTACATGCAAAACATTTGGTTAGCAATAACCTTATCATCCGACAGTAGTCTACATACCCTCGTCACTGACTGACGACAAAAACTTCTCCTGAAGGAAATATTGCTTGTTGTTTTCCATAGTGATGGACCAAAATGGTCCCATCTTGGACTCTGCAATTAAATACAACGTACATGTACTGTATTATCTATCATGATTCTTAAATTTGTGAATATTTCCATTATATGAGACTGACAGATCTCATCCCTCACTCCTTAAGCAGTAATTTTCCTGGGAATGCTAATGAAATTTTCCAAGGACTGTCCCTAGAAAAGTGAATTTCTCATTAAAACAAGTAAAAATGGGATTTTCTATATCTTTATTTTTAACACCAGATTATCTCAAATGAAATTAAAAGTACAGTTTATATATCAAGAAATCATAAACATGAAACTTACAAGTTAAACATCACTGAGCTCTTCTTAATCAGCGCAAATATACATTAAAGTACTGTAGTTAATAAACACAGCAATACATAATGTTGATACATGCTTTCTATTTGAGCTATACTTCACAATTCAACAACCAAAGTCTCATCATGTCCCATACCTGATTGAATGTCATCCACCACTGAAAATTTAGCCAGCAAACAGCATGCCGTGAGGGCCTCTGAGACGAGCTGTGACTGGCTGGACTGATTGACTGCTTTGTTGAGAGTTTGTACAAGAATATCCAGAACCTTTGAGGTCTGTGTCAGGGTATCACCTTAAACACAAGTTTGAAGACACAAAGTGAAAAAAAATAAACACAGTAGCTCTGGAAAATGAATTCTGAAAAGTTTCACATCCAAAGTAAACCTACCATGGAATGATGCATTCATGCACTGGAGATAGGCATTCCTGACAGACGATGTGGATGTTTTTAAGGTGATTCCTTTCTGTAATAAAGACAACAAGCAGTAGGCCAAGGATCTTTACAATTTTTACTCCATCAATATAAAATAAAGTACATTATGGAAAAGAATCTTTAAGCAAACAACAATATCACAAATTATCACCACTCAATTGATTCTCACATTCACTGTCCACTTTGTTTGAAACATTCTACCTGACATATCCATCCATCATTCCATATTTACAGTGCATCCAAGTTTAGTGTAATTGTTGCTTAAACAAGACTATCAATAGGTAATTCAAACCTGCTGGCAGGTGCCACATATCATTTAATAACTTTGAAAGTGATGGCTTAACTATGATGCTGACTGGGTGAAAAATTTGTGAGATTTCTTAATTTAAAAAATTTGATCCGAGAGTTTGTCTGCACTAAGCACTACTTTATTGTTCAAGGTCTCCTCCAGCAGAAGGCAGCAAAAATCAAGTCTGGTTGTACTCTTCCTTCATATCTAAGTCATCTTTTAACCATGGCACACTTAATTTGGCATCCAATTCATTCAATTCTGCTCAGTAACTCTGACTTGGAATGCACAGCCATTTTGAATTTAGTGTTGTTGTTTTCATTGTTATGTACATGCATTCCTACACGCCATTTCAAAAACGTTAATCAAAGCTTTCTGATGAGAAAAAAAATTTGTTTTACTATTCTAATTCAAAAACACAATTAAACTAGGAAAAATTGTTTACTACACTAAAACTGATGTCTTCCCTTCTATTTTCCATAGTTTAAAAATTTTTTTTTAGGGACCTTATATAAAACGGAAAACTTAAGAGTTACGGTACCTAACAGTCACCTATATGAATGTGCTTCAACAGACAGTGTTGTGAACATACTGTATGATAGTAAATTAAACTTATCTACATACAATCTCAAAGGCTCATGTCAAAAGACAAAAAAGTTATGGTCTGACCAAAATGCCCAAAAAATTCTATTATTTGACCTTAACATAAAAGGTCAAGGTCATCAAAAATGGCACATGACACTCTGTCTTATCACGGTATACCAACATACCAAATATTAAAGGCCTAGTCCCCAAAACTTTTATTATTTGACTTTTACATAAAAGGTCAAAGGTCATTGAAAATGGCAGGCAACACACTGACTTATCATGGTGTACCAACATATCAATTATTAAAGGCCTATGTTAAAAGATAAAATAGTTATGGGTCCAGACAACAAAAATGTCCAAAAAATTGTTGACCTTTACATAAAAGGTCAAGGTCATCAAAAATAGTACGCGACACACTTTCTTACCATGATATATCCACATACCAAATATGAAAAGCCTATTTCAAAAGACATAAAAGTTATGGCCCACACAAACTTGGTATGAGAAGCGAAGGAAGAAGGATTCACACTAAAACAATATGTCCCTCTTCAGGAAAGGGGAAACATACTGTAGAATCATTTAAATTCGTGGGGGCCAATTTTCATGGATTGCCAAATTTTTACGGGTTCGTGGGGAAATAGTTTCGTGGATTTATATATTTGTAATATATATTGTACATATATATATATATAATATATATTGTATATTCCTTGAGGATGTAAATTCGTGGGTGAGGGGTACCCACGAATTCCACGAAAATCGAGTCACCACGAATTCTAATGATTCCACAGTATAAGATTTAAGTGCAATAAGTCATGTATATTTTCTGTTATGTATGCAGAGTAAATATCTTGACCTGGCTGCATCCCACTGAAGTTTAACTGATCACCAAATTATTAAAATATCTACAGAAATGAAATTTGCATTATTTTGAATCACTCTATTAGTTTGTCTGGAACATTTCATCTTCACAAGTCAAGGGTTATTGATTCGTTACATCGCAATAACCTTTGACATCAGTCACCATTCAAAACATGGGCTTGAGACGAAGCATATGATTGGTTTGCAGCCCGTAGTGTGGAGCCAATCAGATAACAGATTTTATAATTGTTCGAAAACGGAACTGAACACACATGGTGCAGCATCGGCAACATATTGTAAAATTTGTGACCGTCGATTGATTTTCAGAAAATTATTTTTTTTAAAAAAAGAATTATACGAAGTTCTCAAATATGATCCGCATGAAAAAGATGGATTGTCCTAGTATGTTTGTCATTGTGTTTCAACAAATGCAACAAGTTATTTGAAATTGAAATAGATTGATAAATAGCTACAACATTTAAGGGACAAGAATAAGAATTATTCATTACGTTACATATAAAATCAACACGCAATGTTCATGATGTTGAGAAAAGTACCCCATGAAAACCATTGTTTTTACTCTTACCAAACTTGCATCTTAAACAAGGAATCTCATTGGATAATTCAACTTTAGCTCATTGCATCATCCTCCGTCTTGAGCCCATGCTTTGAATGGTGACTGATGTCATGGGTTAGTGCGAGGTAACGAATCAATAACCCTTGACCAATGATGATGGGAACATTTATGTAAAACATTACCTTGAACCACTCTATCAGTTTGTCTGGAACTTTTATGTAGAACTTGGAACACCAAAGTGACAACATGTTCAACGCTACTACCAAGGTGCCCTCATGAACTGCAAGAAAAATTGAAACATTCAGTTATTATAATAAAATCATGAACATACCCGAGTAAGACATCATTAACTAATTATCAGTCCAAAGATCTTGAACTAGTGGGCAGGCATACTATTCTTCCACTTACTTTCACTCTGCAGGATTGGCAGGAACTTCTCGGCTACTGTGGTACTTAGACTTTCCAAGGTGTTGGCGCCACTCACCGAGTTTTGATTGACACTGCCTATAGCTTGTAGGACACTTATTCTCTGGTCAGCAATGGTCAACTTCCCCTCAGAGCCTTCAATACAACAATTTGTTTTATATGATACCATTCAACAATTACATACTGTAAAATCACATAAAGTTGTGCAAAATACAAGATCTGTGTCATTCATGGAGGAACTTAACTACATTCATTTTTTGACAATGGTTCCTTTAACATACCGTATAAGCAGAATTTTTAACAAGGATTTTAAAAATTTTGGCATTATTAGTGAGAGTGATGAGATAGCTAAAATTGAACATTGGAGGTAATATTTATCTTTCCTGGAATAATAAAGTCACGAAAATTAGTTCTCACTAAATGTATATACCCATTATTATGGGAAAATAGCTAAATTTTTGTCCTGCTAAAACTTCCACTTTTACAGTATCACAAAGTGACAAATCTACATAATTTCTATAGATAAGAAATTTAATTCTACATAAAATCAGTCAATGAAGGATGATTTTATAAGGTTTTGTGAATCTCTTCCACATTTGTAGGAAATAATAGAAAGAAATTTCATTAATTCTACATTGGCCTTAAAAACCCAAGTTCTATCATGATCCCACCATTTAACACTCCAAATAAGTGGATAACTAGCTTCTCCATGGCCCCCGAGTCACTACACTGCTTAGCAAGATTGGTAAATGCTGCAACAGCTTCCTGACGAGTAATATCTTCTTTGGAACAAAGTTGTACTAGAAAACAGAATATCAATTTTAATTGTAAAACATGTCTAACAATTTATACTTATTCTGAGTTCTCAAATGTCATGGTCCTAAGCTGCTCCTGTTCATCAATTGAGGATAGAAGCAATAAATATCAACAAGATATATGCTGGTCAGCAGTTGTTTTTTTGGGTTTTTTTTTATTATGACATCACATTCATGCTGGAATTGGCCTTTTTTTTCAATATGATGTCATAAACACTATAACATTTTATCTATGCACCATGTTCAAAATTATCACCTTTTGAGTACCGGTATAATGAAAGCCCAGGGTGATAATGGCAAGAAACTAATTTATGTGGTATCCAAGTGATATTTTTTATTTTTTCCATCATAGGCCTTCAACCAATTCAGTTTATGATTTTTTTTGGCTACTGTGTGCAAATACTAACAAGTGTCTTGAGTGTACATGTAAATGAACCCAAACCCCCAAAATTACGACAACAACAATGGGAACATGTAAAGTTTCAAAATATTTTGAATTACTGGTTAGTCTTACATTATTTGTAAAACTTAAAAGTTTACAGGTACATGCTGATACTAAAACACTTACTTCCCAGAGGTTTTGCTAAATCCTGCACGTACTGGCCTAAGTCAATAGTTACTCCACACAAAAGGCTTCCAACAGCTGGAATAAAACGGCTTCATTTCAGCTAAAATGGAGCACTATAGGCATACCTTGTACATGCAATTCAGAAATTATTCTGGTAGTGATAAAAACAGATAGATGTAAACTTCAAAGATTTATTCTTACTGTTCAAAACTATATATATAGTTTATGTACCTTCCAAAATGATTTCTGGACTCCTCAACATGGCTTTCTGTAATGCTGGTAGCACAGTTTCCTTAAACTCTGCATGATTCAAGTGACGTAGTAGCTCATTACAGCTGTCCTGTAACCATGGTAATATGAATGTAAATACAAATAACATCTAACATTAACCATTGAAATGGCTAAGCATTGCTTTTGGCATATCAAAGCAACTCTCCCCTTAAGACAACTTTTTTTCTTTTCTTCATTGATAAGAAATGATATCTTTATTTGTTCATGGTTTTATTTAGATTTTTATCACACTTTCTTTTCATTGGTTTTTATTTCACATCTCAAGTCATTGTAAATAGAGCTGACAACAAATTGGCCCAAAAAATGAATCTCTTTAAATTCTTTTGTAGCTAGCTACACAATAATACTGAATATATAGGTCTCACCAACAACATTTTGGGTGGTTTGCCACGACTTCCAAGAATCTGTTTCACATACATCTCTACAAATGGACCCTAGAAAAATTTCATCATACACTGTCAATGCAAGATAACATTCAGCAAAATGGTACATAAGTAATGAAGGATAACTGACAATATCGATCAGCATACAGAACAAAGCATCTTTATTTTCATTTATTGATAGAAAAACCTAGACTGGATTAAACAAATAGATCTCAAATAACAAAAACTAGCTTCTCTGACATTTAAATATAATCATGCTTCACTTATTACGATAATGGAAATACTACCTTGAATTTGGAAAGTGAATCCTGGTCTTTGGTTTTGGCTAGATATTTTAACAGCATGGAAACAGCACTTAAGTTAAACATAGATGGCTCTATCTCCTGAAGAAGTTCTGCATACTTTGTCGAGCTTTCAGTGTTCTGAATTAAGGTGGATAAATCAAGTTCTTCAATCAAAATATGACAGAAGTAAAAGTGTGTTTTAAAATAACATACCATAATACACATTTTGGGTTTGGGCTTTGGTTTATTTTCATTTAATAAAGCCAATCTGGAACAATTCACTCATACTTAACACAGTGTCATTGATAGCAAATGCTGCGTTAGAAATTTAGCAAATGCTGCTTTAGAAAGTTAGAGTCTCGTGGAGATCTGGGTTAGAATAGGTCCTCAGTATCCCTTGCTTGTTGTAAAAGGCAACGAAAATGGGGCGGTCCTTTGGATGAGACCGTAAAAACTGAGGTCCCATGTCACAGCAGGTGTAGCACGATAAAGATCCCTCCCTGCTCAATGGCCGTAAGCGCCGAGCATAAGCCTAAATTTTGCTGCCCTTCACCGGCAATGGTGACATCTCCGTATGAGTGAAAGATTTTCAAGAGGGACGTTAAACATTATACAATCAATTAATTAATCAATCAGCATTTACTGAAAATCTAGCACACAAGTTGGCAACCGTCTGTGTGTGTGTATTAGATACATGAATGTACGTGTTGTATAGTAGATACTTGTTCATGATGAAATTTCTCGATTTTTCTGTGAATTTTTTTTCTCTGCTTTCTGAAATTTTATATAATACTGTAATATTATTATAAATTTTTATGAGGATTGATATTTTCAGTGTTTTTGTGGTACAAAAATTACAGTACTGTGCCAAAAATTAAAATCCTTCAGGAGCTGGAGAAAGTGGACTACCAAATTACAGTACTGTGTCAAAAATTAAAATCCTTCAGGAGCTGGAGAAAGTGGACTACCAAATTACAGTACTGTGTCAAAAATTAAAATCCTTCAGGTGCTGGAGAAAGTGGACTACCAGAAAGGATAAAAACAAGTCAAGATTCAACAAACTCACGATGTTTACTCTCACAACAACTCCTGGTGACCACAAAATTCAGTAATTTCACAGTATGACATATTTCCATAAATTGCACATATTATCATTGGTGCATTTTTCTTTTAGATTCAAGTTTTGAACAAATACAAAGTTGCAAGAAAATAGAATTACCAGTGAAAACAGGCCAGCCATCTTCTTGAATGTTGATTCTGAAACTGACTTCCATCTAGCTGCAAGAGCGCCATATATCAGTCCACACTGCACAATGACCTGTATCGTGAAGAGAACTCTCTCTCAAATGAAGCATACTCAAAATGCCAAATATCAGTTTATACAAGCACATAAGAATTTTATATTATCTAAATACATTCTTTAAGTATGAGCATTTCAGCAAAATAATTCCTGGAAATAAATTCCATTTCTCATCATAATAAATCATTTCTACTGGTATTTTGTTCTCCTCTCATAATCATATTGAACAAAAGCTCTGCACGGCAGGCCATACCTCTCACAATGAGTGCCTACAAGTCCTGTAGTGACCTTGACCTTTAACCCTAAAATCAATAAAGGTTTTCCTCTCTTGATAAAATTCTACATGAGAATTATGAAGTCAAGCAAAACCTGTGGCCTCCAGAGTATGACTGTCTACAAGCTTTTTTTAAACGAAGTCCTGCTGTGACCTTGGCTTTTTTTAATGCTAATTAATGTCGGTTTAATCTGTAATGTATTACCATGAGTGATCATATCAATAGCAAAATAACAATCCCAAGTACTTACTACAGTCCACTACAATGTTATTAGTGAAAATATATTTCATTCATTGTTTTTACATGTCGATTTAAGTCAACATACCAAATTTTTTATGTGAACATTTCACTAATAGCATGCCCGATTATTGGTAGTAAAATCGGTATTCTATATTCCAATGATCATTGTATGAAAATAATGTACTAGATATTCTTTACATATTAAAATTTGTTTCTGTGTGGATACGTTTTTCTTTCTTTCATTTACCCAAAATAATCATTTTCAATACAGGAGTGTGTCATTAAACAAACACAGTCTGCAGTATGGCATGTCATTTTCAAACAATTAATGGGGCAACTGGATTCCTGTTATATAGTATAATTAAGATAAAGTAATTATCCCATTATTTGACCACACTTTACCAGAGGGATGTCTTGGGCAGTGAGCAGTCTTTAACATAAAATAGTTTAGAAAGTGAACATCCTGTAAATAAATTCCTATTTCAGATATCCAGTTTAATGTGGTAGAATTATAGATCCAATCAGAATGCTGAAGAGACAAAAACAAATGAAACTGTAAAATTATTTTTATATTCAAGAGTTATCTGTAATAAAAATCAAGATCGCTGTTCTGAAAATATATAAGTCAAAGAAAAGCAATTCTTGCTAGAAAATAGGTATTGCGTTGACAGAAAATCTGATGAAAAATTCAATCAAACTTAATATAAATAAGAGAGTCAATGTGAAATTCCTAAAACATTTCTCTGAAAAAGGGGTCACTGACTTACATGCGAATCGACTTATATGCGAGTATATACAGTACAAGTCTGAAGTATATACAGTACAAGTCTGAAGTATATACAGTTCAAGTCTGAAGTATATACAGTACAAGTCTGAAGTATAGTTTTAACCTAATGATAACCCCCCAAAAACTCTTACTAATAAGCAAGTACAATGTACTGTCATTTAATACATGCATTGCTACAACAATCCTCTTCCAAAAATTATAGTCATGTGTTGTTCATTTAAAGTCTATAACTAAAACCCTAATCAAAATCTAAATTTACGCCAGAAAATTTATCATAAATAGATAAAAGCTACTTAAATTTCCTATGATATTCCAAAATTTCAAGATCAACAGAAATAGATTTCTCATACTCTTTGACAAAATAAAAATTATATTTCATACTTTATCCAACATACCAAACTTTTCAGGTCATTTTTGTCACACTTGACATTTGATGTCCAAACTTCTTGCAGCACAATGCACGTCCATGTTAGTGCAAACAGAGCATTACCTGATGAACTCCGACTGTAAATCATTAAAACTAAATAAACAGTTCATTCTATAAACAATATCTTAAAAATGATTCAAATTACAAAGACACCAAAGATTTCCCATCTGTATTTTTTTTTTCATAAATAGGTTGTGTGAAAAAATGAACAACAATGAATAACCTTGCATGGACAATTTTTCTTTGGGCCTCTGCCTCTTGGTTGAGAGCTGCTGATACATTCTTAAGAGCAGCTGTAGGATGTACTTTAGCAAGTTTTCGCACAAGGCTCCTTACTGCCTGCCTTGACCTGTTGTCCTCATATCGACCAATTGTGAGGGAAAGAAATTTAAACACTCCTTTGACAGCATTTTCTGGGAAATCTTAAATCAACAAATTATCTGATAATGAATTAATATTCAATAAGAATGTTGAAAGTTTTAGAAAAAAATAATAATTACAAAATCAATAGTTAGCAATCTGTTAAAAAAAGGTATGACTTTTTTTTTAAACAATCTATTTTAACAGGCTCTAACACATTCATCCATAAACCCATTCTTTCTCTAATAGAGACTGCAACTTTTCACAATGAATCCTAAGCTTTAAAGTTTTGCCAATGTCAACTTGGCAAAATATCTTGCACAACAATTTGAACTTTGTAGCAGTTCCCAACCCTCTGCAACATAGGGTGCGTTCAGAGTACTACCACTGGTTGACATAAGTTACCATTGGAAAAAATTTGTTACAATTGGTACGACAATGGTACCAATGTTTGCCAATAAAATTTACCAATGGTAAACATTTCTGCAGACAACCTAGAGCTCTGTTAGCGTTGGTAACTCTATTTATGTCGTAATCAAAAATGGTGGGCATCACGTACACACTGAAAGAAACCGATTTTGTATTACGTCTTCCCCTTATAAATCTTTGCAGGCATCAACTAAAGACAATTTCAGACATATTGTTTCAAACATATCCCTGCATAGACGGCAATGGGTTTTAAAAACATCAAGTGTAAGTGATATGGTATAGTAATCTCCCAGTCTAAGCATTTCGTCAGATGTCATGATCTTTTAAAAGAGAAAATACATCTTTGTTAGCCAAAGGATTTTGGTCCACCCCACTTCGCATTAATTGACTGAAAACTCTTGGCTAGCGAAGATGGAGAAAATAATCTGCATGAGAAAGTAATTAATAGGACTTTAAAATATATTTCTAAATGCATCTTCTTGGTGCAAAATTATTCACAAAGGTGATATGAGCATATATCTTTGATATTTCGTACTAATTGATCAGCTAGTGGTGTACCAATGGTACCAATGTTGGATTTCTCACCATTTGTAACCCAAACTCGTTCAGAGTACACAAGGATCCAATGGTACCAATGACTTAAATATTTACCATTGGCAAATCGGTGATGGTAGCATTGGGTTTACTCTGAACGCACCCATAGTCAGTTACATATGTTATACATGTAGTGTTTGTTTCTATTTCATAAAAAAAGTCAACTGTCGTAGCTCCAATATTTGTGCTCCTATATTAATGAATTTTATTATTATCAATGCTAAAATGTGCATGAAATAGAATTATTTATCTAGATGTTTTTAAAGACACTAGTAACACTCTATATATTTTCTTTAAATGTCAATAGAGGGCATGTCAAAATTATTTTATTAATAGGGTACAATAAAGTAAACTGAAAGTAGCTGGTTTTACTTTCATTTTCAATTACTTAGAAAACTGTCATTTATTTTTCGGGGAGGGGGGTCCATTAATTAGAAAATACAGTAATTGGGTAAAAGCTGACGGTTGTGTTCATCATGAATTTCATGTAAATAAACAAAACATTGAAATCAAGGCAGTTTTGATAGGAAGAACCTTAATTGGCATTATGTATTTCAATGTTTTAATACAAAGGGGATTTCTATGGACTTATTCTATAAGTTATCTAGACTAAACTATGTCTAGTACAATCCTTTTATTTAGAAAGAAGCTTCATTGATAGTTTGAAATACAGATCGAGATAATTCGAACCAAATACTATTTATGACACGTTTCAAAAATTTGCACCTTTGCATTTTCGTTACTTTCATTATCATAATAGTTAATGTTATTTCATTGCATGATCATAGAATTAAATTATTTGTTAACCCTATAATAAAGGGACATAACCGATTTACTCACCCGATTTGCCAACACATTCTGTCACGTTGTGGAGCAGACCAATTCGTTCTTTCGTGCTAGATGTTGTAACTCTTTGAGCAAACTTCTTTAAAGTCTCAGAACTCTGCAAATAATCATTATCAAACATTTTTATGCATATATTATGAGACAAGACATATCCATCTGTCCTACATCGTGAAAATAAAAAAAAGTCCATACCGAAATGTCTCCTTTTTCAGCCATGCTGGTTGTGCAATGTGTATCGTGATGCACGAAAGTGGTGAAAAATATATATATAAATATTAAGTATGATATTTTGTGATTATTTTCGTCGATTAAGTCCAGCAATTGATTTATAAATTAACTTTCATTTTTAATTAACATTGAAGCATAATATTATTGATAAGGAAATAGGAGCATCACGAGGGTATATTTCGGAATCCCTCAGGCATATTCTGTACAGGCGCGGATCTACGAATTATGTTAAGCGAAGAGGTGCGAATACCAATTCAATTCAATTTATTGATTCACCAAACATGTTAGCATACAATCACGTTAAAACAATATGAGATATATAATAATACACCAAGTACAAACAGTTCATATACATATTTGAATATATACCGCACGTACATACATACACGCGTACATATAGCCTACATACATACCCCATATATGTAGGCTACATGTGACATATCAAACTGTATATATGCAATTTAGTATTGTATATGTAGTATTAGTAATATAATTATAGCACTTTGATTTTCTTGCGCAATTCAAAACATTCAAATAAGAATTCACATAACCTTCTAGCATGAACAGCATTGACAGGGTTGCATATAGTACTTTACAATTGTTTTCCGTTGATATATCATCATTTGAATTATACATGTTTAAAGGGTAATATTTCTTTTTTATATCTTTATACACAAAGCAGTCAAATATTAGGAATTCATTGGTAACATATATGTATAATATCTAGCTTCAGACTAATTAATATAGGCACTTGCAACTGAATTCCCTTCCCCGGCCGGTACATCACCCATCCCAGAGCTTTTGAAAAATTAATCTTTGAATAAATAAACCGTTTTGAACAATGAAATGTAACCAACCAACCCCCACCCCTACTGGTCCGAAGAACTTTTGTTGGACAAAACCTTCTGACCGACATTTTTTTTTTTTTAACCCTGATTAATGCTGGCGACACATGTATTTTTAGATTGAAGAAGATATTACTCTTTGACTAATAAGCTGAAGGACTCCATTTCATTTATACATGACTGTACATTCAATTTCAATCAATGAAGCATTCAGAATGATTTATATATAGAGAAGTGTGGCGTTCGATTAAAATTGATTTGAGTTGCAAAACCATTTTGATTTCTGCAAAGTTAAAATCGTTATCTTGATATGCTGAAAGTTAAGAATCGTTAACATTTGTTTGGGGAGTACACGGTTCAGTACCTTTGCTATTTGTTTTGGAGTAAGTTGACTCCATACATTGTGTCCTGTGACTGATGAATCAACCCTCTTCCCACGTGGATCAAAACTGCGCCCTTCTTCCAAGTAATCCGACATACACACGGACCTCGGATAAATTAAGAACAACGCAAAATCCGATGTCTGGATGTTATCTTCAAAATGTCATTGAATTAAAAATCTAATATTATGGTTCAGTGTAGCGTTTAGAAAGCCGACTGTGCTAATTTTTGAAAAAAGTAACAAAAGATATCCTAACTTGTTATTTAACGAGTTAATCATCTCGTTAAAACGAGTTATTTATCTCGTTTTAATGAATTAATTATCTCGATATAAAGAGTTATAGTATCTCGTTATAACGAGCTAGTTATCTCGTTAAAACGAGCTAGTATCTCGTTATAACGAGAAAATGATCTCGTTACAACCAGTTAGTATCTCGTTATATAACGAGATAACTATCTCGCTTTAACGAGTTAATTATCTCGTTATAACGAGTTAATTGTCTTGTTACAGCCAATTAGTATTTCGTTTTAACGAGATAATTATCTCGTTATAATCAGTAAGCATCTCGTTATAACGAGTTAGTTAGTATCTATGGAAATGTTATGTTAAGGGCCTGATCTTTCCAAAATCTAAACATAACGATTAGAAATTATTCAAATCCCCAAAGATGAAGCTGATAAATTATCTGGCTTATACGATTTTTTATGATGTCTATTGCGTAAGAATTTTAATCGTCGTAAATATGACAAGAAAATGTTTCAGCTCCGACCTAATGAATAGGTGACGATATATTTCTTCTGTTCAAGACGGATACTGATTTTACATAGTCAAGAATAAATTTAAGTCTCATCGCTTTAATATAACACAAATATTTGACAAAATTTCGAGCTGACTTGATATTTGAGCAACAAATCAGTCAGCATAGATGCAGATGATTTTATCGAAAATAGATATATCTTTATTACATGTACTAATGCAAGCACGTATAGAACTGGAGACATTCCCCCTTTTTTGATAGCGTACATTTCCCGTTATATTTTACATTCAAAACTATCTTTGAAATCCAAAGTAAGATATACTGGGTTATCCCCCCCCCCCCCGTTTTTTTCAAAGTATTATCGAGTGTCAAGGATGTAAGCTTGAACAAGTGAAGGTAACGGGCCTTGGAAATTACATACCGCCGTAAGCCCATATTTTGATCAGGTAAACGGAGTAATCCATAGTCAAAAGTAGTATGTAAATAACGTTGTAACATTTTTTCAATTGGTATGTACAAGTCAGACAAGATTTGACCCAAGGACTCAATGAAATGAACCCGTGTTGAGGAGGACGAACACTTGCTAAACCCCCTCTTTACGATTGTGAAGTTTGAGTAAAAAATCTTTTTAAATTTTTGTGACAGTGTGCTTTTGCTTGACCCCCCCCCCCCCTTCCAGGAATTTGAAGTTTTGGTTTACATGTATTTATGGTTATTGAATCTTATTTATTTATTTATTTTTTGCTTGTCATGAATTATAGACAACTGTAAAGTCAACTTCTTATAAGAATGTTCCCTCCCTTACTCTGAAAAGCAGGGCTACGTGCCTGTAATGTCAATCCACCAATAAATGATAAAATCATTCATGAAGATATACGAGGTAGCAGGGGTACCCACGAAACCCACCGAAACGAAAACTACCGAAACGAAACAGATTGTACATGTATAACCGAACTTTTTAAATTATAATAATTAAAAATGGTGTCTTAGGCCCCTGTGAAAGTCAGAGCTCCAGATAATTTTTTACCACAAAGAGTATTTACCCCCTGATTTTCAAATTCATGAGTATTTTGCTTTTCAAAAAAAGTCAAAAGAGTATTTTGCTAATTTACTGATTTTCTTTGCTGTTTGACACTAATAGAGAATTTGATCACTTAGTCTAAATATAATCAGATATTATATGACTGAGTGTCTGGCATATTAAAATTTAATACCTCAACAATAAATTTCAAAATCCCAATGACAATGAAGACTTTATAATAAAAAGAACTACAAAGAATTTTCACCCGTAAACATACAATCATTTATTGTACCACAGGGTCTTGTTATCCATTTTGTTCTCAATCTATATGTAATTTATATATAACATAAATTGAGAACAAAATGGATAAGAATGCCCTGTGATTGTACAGTATTGAAAAAATTTCATAAACACCAAACAAACAACAAAACTATTTGTCATATTCTAAATTAAACTGTTATAACTGAGAAACTAAAAGCATTTTAAACCAAACAATATCAGTTTCAAAGTCTAAAGTTTTTGTGACTTTCTATAGCATTTTTTAAAATTTAGACGAACCTAATACTGCCCATATATATTTTTGCACTTTGTTTTCACTACAAATTACAGTCGGATTCCCCTCACCTTGTACCGTTAACCAAGAATTGGTTTTATTCCATCTGTGTAAAACGAGTGCATGCGTGACGGAAGTCGGTAAATAAATGCGTGACTCCCATTCTTGCAAATACTTTCAAATAGTTAGTGAGACAATGCTGCATGAGCGACATTTCAATAAAAACTTAGTAAGTTTAACAGAAAATATATATGTCGTTTGTCCGGTACCATTTTCTGTGCCATAAATCAATCGTTTACGATTGATAATATAAGTTTTTTTGTGCTTTCGATCGCACCCTACCTGTTTATTTAAGAAAGAAGTATAACAATTAGGCTTATACAGTTGTGTATTGAGTTACCTCTACGCATTACTTTAGGAGTGTAAAGCGTATTTACATTCGCGAATGCGTAATTGTATGCCCGATTTTAAACTTTAATGCGTATTTGGTAAAATTTAATGAGTGTATTTACGCTGATACGCACTTTATCTGGAGCTCTGGAAAGTTATCACATATAAATAAAATTCGCCTCCCCTTTGATGTAGGCTTGACTGATACAAAGTTTTAAAAGTTGGAAAGGGGGGGGGGAGTAAGCACAAAGTACATATCCGAAGTTGATTAAATACCATGTGAAATTAGTTTCGGATCAATAAATTTCAGAACGGAGGGTTACAGTCTCAGAGGTCTGAGGAAACACACTAAACGATGGGTGGGGTCACCGGCGTTGGATCCACCTTTGGGTATAGATACATTGTTTGAAGAAGCTGGTGTCTGAGAAAGTTGAAAGCAGGAAGAGCTCTTAACCTCTTATTTTATCTCTAACTGTTGAGGTGCAAGTACTTTCAATAATGAAACAAAAATTAATTAGTATACCATATTATATATATGAATGCAATTCGGTAAGATAAATATACATGTATTATTAAAAATTATTATTGATATCTAGCGAGTCTAAAGATAAATCTATACATTTGGGGTGTTGCTAAGACGTGGAATTGAAAACGGGACGGAAAACGGAAATTGTTTGATGCAATAATATCAGGAGGAGGTCAGCATTTTGTAAAATCAAAAGGCTTAAGAACAAGGGAAGCATAAATTACAAAGAGAAAGGGAGGACATACTCAGAATCCATCGTTTGACATACTACATACAAATACACAATATCCAAATGTATACATAGATTTGTCTTTAGAGCAAAAAACACTGAAACATGTATTTATGCCCAAACGCAGATCCAGCGCCGGCGACCCCACCCCTCGTTAAGTGTGTTTCCCCAGACCTCTGAGACTGTAACCCTCCGTTCTGAAATTTATGGATCTGAAACTAATTGCACATGGTATTTAATCAACTTCGGATATGTACTTTGTGCTTACTCACCCCCCCCCCCCCCCCCCATTCCAATTTTTAAAACTTTGTATCAGTCAAGCCCAAAGCCTACATCAAAGGGGAGGCAAATTTTATTTATATGTGGTAACTTTCACAGGGGCCGAAGATACCATTTTTAATTATTATAAGTAAAAGAGTTCGGTTGTACAATCTGTTTCGTTTCATTTCGGTAGGTTTCGTTTCGTTACGGTGGGTTTCGTTTCGTTTCGGTAGATTTCGTTTCGTTTCGCACTTTACAGGTACCCGGTAGCAGACAGATATTTGTCTGGCACATAAAATTATTACTATAGATGTACTTCATTTTGAATCCATGCCTTAATTTAGTTCTTTTATAAATATGAATGTGGGCTGACCAAGCTAACAACAACCTGGATTTAATTATGTTGTTAAATATCACGAAAGAGTATTCCAATATTACCGGTAAGTTATTCAAACTTACAAACATCTGTAAATTGATATACTTTCAGTGGCGGATTTAAGGGGGGGGGGGACCCCCCCCCTCTTAATTTTTTTTAATTTAAGGTAAATCGTGGTATCTTGTTTAGAAAAATGTACTAAACGATAAAAGAAGCAATGATTTCTTCCACTCCTGGTGAAATAAATGACAAGATCTTTATTGGGAGAACTTAATTTTTTCCAAAAACCCTTAAAAATTGCGTCATTTTACTAATTTCACCATATTAGAAATGATAGAAAATAGTACAAATGACTTAATAGGAGACATATTTCAAGTCATATAAAATCTGTAAAATCCAGGAGCTTCGCCCCCTGGGCCCCCACCCTTGCCCTGGACCCATTGGGGGCCTTAAGCCCCCCCCCCCCCCCAAGCCTCATAAAGTGGCGCCCCCCGTAAGCACAATTCCTGGATCCGCCCCTGACTTTGATAATTTACTTTACAAGATATGTATTTTTACAAATAATTACGAAGTTGGCGTGTGTTTTTGACTTCAAAAATTGTAGATTATAAGAAAACATTTTAAAATTTTTTGTACTGGTGAACTCGTTATAACGAGATAACTAACTCGTTATAACGAAATGCTAACTCGTTATAACGAGTTAGATTTTTCAAAAACGAGACTATCCGGCTTTCGTATAACGTAGCAATTTAAAAAATTCTGCACATTTTATTTCTAATCGAAAATCACAGTTTAGGCGTGAAATTGGGGTTAGTTTCAATATCATAGCCGTCATTCTCTTGCAAATTTAAAGTATCCATTTTTATGAAATCTTGAAAAAATCACTTATCTTTGCAAGAGAAACATTGACAATAGACATTTCAGAATTTGTTTCATAAGACAAACAAGAACATACGTGATTTCCAGTTATTGGTGTTTCCCATCATTTTTCCCCCTCTCAGATCTATTTACTATGAAACAAATAATTTAAAATTAAATAAAATAAATAATATTAATAAAAAAAAAAGAAAAGAAAAAAAAAACACACCGAGGAACGCGCAGATGTTTTATAACTTTCAAAGTAAATTATCGTTAAAAATCAAATAGTGAGCAACAAAAGAAGGGTTTCTAATTGTGACGGATAGAGAAGACGATACACAAGAAAAATATATAGATTTGCAGTTTAAGGTGATGGTTGACCAAATATTGCAGTCTACATCTTAATGTATTAGAACCCTGGGAACTGCCTGGTGTGGCAAGTAATAAAATCAGGAGACAGTCAAGTTTCTGATGTATATTTATCATTTGAAGAAAAATACACTGGCAGGTAAAGCAATGGGGAATCCTGAACCCACCCTGAAATAGAACAGCCTCGCAAAATGCGTATAAAATACAGACACAAGCTGTGCGGTTTCAACCACAGGGGCTAAGCTCGTTTTGACTCGAAACTCACTGTAACCATGTGGTTACAGTGAGTTTCGAGTCAAAACGGGCTTAGCCCCTGTGGTTTCAACTTTCAGATTAAGCCTGCATGTAAATGTAACTACAGTGTATACTAAATTTGAAAGTTAGAACCTTAAGCAATTTCCCTTTGTCGTGTTACACGCATCGTCGTTAACTGATGAGTAGAAGACGAGATCAGTCGTGGGCTTCCGAGGATGTGTTACACGTAATGTAGCCCTCTCTGACTTTTTTGGAGGGGGTGGGGGTCAGTATAAAAAAAAATCGGATAAGGCTACATTATTTAGCTATGTTACACACTGACGGTACTACCATTACTCAAGAAAGACAGTCCAAAGACATTGACCTCCCCACCCCCGTTGGAATTCTCGTTATGAGTGTATTGAGTAATACAAACGAGGAAGTTTTCCCGTATAAATATAAACAGAGCTTACGTTGTGGTTAATAGTAAGAATCGGAAAATCAACTGAAACCACAATGCATGTACTTAAAACCAATAAATCTAATTTGAAGCTCAATTGAACCTATTAACCTATTTACCACCGTGCGCCAAAATACAAAGGTGTGTGCATGGATGACCTGTTCACGGTGAAAGCAATGCACATTCAACTTCAAAGGGTAGTACACCTTTTTTGCACATTTAATAACAAAATCAACATCACAATTTAATTGCAGGAAAGATAGACAATGCAATTGTCTGGAGCCAAATTTACACCAGGTCTTGCACGTGGTTCGTTGCGCAGTGACAGGCAATTTAAGAGTCATGTCGTTTCGTTAGCTTGCAACACAGTTCATCTTGTGATTTGATGTTTTGGAAGTATAAAACACTTGTTTCCTGCTGTCGATTTCTAATTATTTATCACACCTGTATAGGTATAAAACTTGAATAGGGGTCTCTAATAGGATTTAAAATTTTCAAAATCGGTTGAATAGTTAATCGATAATTTTCACAAAATCGGAAATTAAGATGAAATTATGGGTATTTATTTACAGTTGCATTTCAAAAGTCAGACTAGCTTAGATTACTTTCTGAATTTGCCAGGATAACCTGTACTGAACCCAATACATCCTACTATTTCCTTGTATTCATTTACACGAGTTACAAAAATATCATGAAAATCTTGTTGAAGAATTTATGTACAAACAATTCATCACAAGGTACGAAAGTCGTACGGTAAAAAGACTGCGGACAGCGAAATCACCACACAATGAAGTCTAGGTGAGACTGGATAGAAGCTCTCGGATTTCCAGGCGATAAAGGTCAGGAGATGCATACCTTACGATCGCATCAACTTAATTCTTTTTAAAAAAAATAATATTCATTTTAAAAATCATCTTCATGGACATCTGTCTTAATTCTAAAGATTCAAATAAAAAATATCCGCGTGACGATTCGACTATTAAAGCAAAAAATAATTTGAGCTCCAAGGCCACGTGAACTTCTATCAAAGTTTCAAGATTTATAGTGAAAATACGATAAAGCGCTCTTAGAAAAAAAGGTCTATCCCAGAGCCTGCTAGCGAAATCTGCTATCGAACTCAAGTTGAGGTCAGTTTCATAACTCAGGGTCCAGACTTGTTAAGAAAGATTATTGGTCATCTTCTAAACATTCTATAGCAAGGACAGACGCCCTAGATTAATTTACTTTAAAACATCTGTTTAAAATTATGGAAATATCAAAATTGACATTGAACTTGTCATAAAGGTATGGAGCACCAATAATTAAATTAATGATATCTTCAATTAATTGCGTTCATGTAAATTTGGGGCTCAAATAGAGTTATATTTTTTTCAGATTTCAGAGATGTTCTGTCTGGTAGCCGTTCAGAGTTTGGTGTTTCTTTTGCATACAGTTAGAGGGCAGATGCATTCCAGCAGGACAGGTATGCTACTATGTATTTTCATGTATACAGTAAACGCACCGTCATATATACCATGCAAGGCAATGGACACATCGAAGTATTTCCCCCTTTTCTTGTTTTCACGTTTTTGCATGGTTATCGAAACCATTATACTTTTTACTGACAGATATGCAGTCGATGCACGACCTGGGACCCTGTTCCTGTCAAATCCGCTGTTGTCCAGATCACACATCCCCTCGCAGACTCCCTCCCTACACAAACCTTCCTAATGTCTTCTCTACAGCCTGCTGTGGATGTATATTCTGTCCTTCATTCATTGGCCCCGGTCCTTTCTTTCCAATGGGATGGTCAATGCTGACACCAATGGGGTCGATTCAAATGGCTATGCCAATGAATCACGAGGCTCCGGACGCACCCGATGCCCCGGACGCGCCTGACGTTCCGGATGCTCCAGAACGCGAGGGACCGGAAACACCAGATCCACCCGAATTAGAAGGTCCCGAATTAGAAGGACCGGAAATGGACAATACCGAAGCGTAACTTTTAACTTTCTTAAAGTCCGTCTTGTTGTGTATGAAGCTGAAAATCTATTTCAAACGAGCAGCTATTGAATGGTGCCGAGTGGTCAGATGATATCTGACAGAATTTTTCTCATCAGATTTCTTAAATTCACAATCGTACCAAGTCTTTTCCCCATCATCAACTTTGTCTCATCACTCCAGCGCAGTTTTGTGATTTTACCAACATTATGGTACACCTGGGACGATTCCGATTAATGTTTTAATCTTTGATTTTTCTCTCTTGTATATCTCTATGTAGATCATCGAGAGCACTTGCGTTAATTGCATATAAATCTATATTTCAACGTGTTAGCATTCAGCTAAAGGAAACATTTTTACAAATTTTTAAACATTACATGGGAGAAAAAGGCCACAGGATGTGCTCGTTAGTTAACTGACAGTTAACACTATATAAATGTAAGAGTTAATGACAAGTTAACTGTCAGTTAAAGTTGACTAACCTTCACGCAACTGGGTCTAGATTTCTCAACCCCGAGTTTCTTAATTTGCAAGAAACTTTCAACAAGCCTTGTGTCCCTTGAAAATTTAAGAAACTCGAGCTGAGAAAAAACTGGTTACTAACTCGCACTGGCTATATATGGAACCTATCAACATGTATACATCATCTGCCAAACTCGTAATACGGCAAAGAAAGTCGTATTATTCAGTCATCATTTTTTTTTTTCACGTCCACTATTACTACAACTTTCATCTATAGATCAGTTTGAATTAGAAGCCATTATACGCATCAATAATCATGCCTAAAGAATCAAGATTGATTATGTGGTGGTAATGTTAAAGTGAAAGTATGGACACATATTCAGTTAACTTTATCATGTTGTGTTATTAATAAATTATCTTTATTCCATCACTTCCTGTTTTGTTATACTTTGATATAAAATCATAAATGCTCACAGGTGTTCATTTTTCATTGTTTTTATGATTCAAGAATTTAAATGGGTGGGTGTAAATGTAGTCCGGGACATATGTCCCGCGATGTCCGATATTGATATTTGCCGATTTATCGTTATACGTTAGTTTTTCTTCAATTATCTTACTGAATGTGTTTTAAGATGATCACCAAGAGTCTTCATTGTGATTAAAATTGCCTAATTATTTAATAAATGGCTTTTATTTTTTCTTCAGGGTGTAAAGGTAGTCCCGAAGATTTTACGAAGAAAACGCATTTCCGGTTTTTGTTTTTGCCTTGTTAATAATTGAAATAAAACCTTTTCTGTGTTTTATGTTGCTTTTGCTGTTGTTTAGATATTGTTTCTTGTCCTGATAAAAGATTTACGAAATATTCAGCATGTTATATGAATGCTCGTCCTTCTTTTTATGGGACATCGCTTCGGTGGTTGACTCGACACGAAGAGTGTAAAATTAAAACCGGAATAAGGTGACAGTTTCAACCCGTATTATGAATAGCTATACAAGTGATTTGAAGGGTAATTTCTAGTAAGGAAAATTAATTACAACTGATATAAAGTACCATAAATTATAAGATTTGGTATCAATATATTTTGTTATGTTATTCATACAGTCACTTATTCTTTAACTGTTATAACTGAATAGTGCTATAGATTATGCCGGTTTCAATTTGTTATTTTAAATCTACAATCATGACATTCTGGGATATTTTATACCTGAATAAAATGAAATGAAATACATGTAAATATATATAAACTGCCCTCTCTATGGAATATCTACAGTTAATGTACATGTTGCATTTTCTAATGAACAGGGACGGGTCCAGGAATTGTGGTTAGGGGGGGGGGGGGGCACTTTATGAGGTAGGGGGTCTGGGTTTTATAGGACTTGAAATATGTCTCCTATTTAGTCATCTGTACTATTTTCTATCATTTTTAATAAGGTGAAATTAATAAAATGACGCAAATTTTAAGGGTTTTTGGAAAAAATTAAGTTCTCCCAATAAAGTAATTCAAGAAATCAAAAGATTTTGCCATTTAATTCTCCGGGAGTATATTGAAATTTTATCTTCAATGCCATTAAAAATGTCTATGATAGATAAGATTTTTTTTCATTTTTATTAATCAATACTTGGATTTACTAAGTGATGTGTGTTGCTATCAAGATTAATTATCGTCTCATGATTATTCAAACGCAGCTCGAAGTGCGCACATGATTTAACGATGAGAAGTAAATTACTTGCTCCTGTTTTACTTGAGTGGTTGACAAAGTTTTGCCACCACCCATTCTCCAAATCATCAAAATTACTTATGATATAGTTGCAGGCTTATGATTATAATGATGAGTCTTGAAATTGAATGCTCAAATTCTTTAAAGTGATTGGGTGGCAAATTACAAAATTAACATCTCACTGGTTTGTTTACATTGCCGAAATTAAAAATCTATATATTTCATTCTGAAAATAAAGTATCAGAAAAAAGTAAATCTATGATTCAGTGCAGATTTAGCAAAATATCAAATAAATAATATATATATTTCATTTTAAAAATAAAGTATCAGAAAAAAGTAAATATATGATTCGGTGCAGATTAATAAAATTATGGCTCTTTAGAGCTGGGCAACGTAATTTAATTAGACTTTACATGTTTAATTAACTTACGGTTAACAACCCCAATACCAATTTTATTGATCTTTCCACGATATTGTATATGAATTACAAATTACATTTAATTTAAACGTCTAACATTGCTTTTGAATAATAATGATAATAAAATAATAATAATAAATTAGTCTTTAGATGAATTCGGATTTAATGTTTCATATCAGTCCGATTCTCTCATTAGTATCTCATTTAACTGCGATGTCCCGAGAAAAAAAGGATATAAAACCCAGTTTAATGTTTTGATAAGTGAGATTATTTAAAATAACCAGATAAAATAGTCTATTATGATTATCAATAGGACACAATACTTAAAGATTATAAGTGCTTTGTACTTAAACGAGGCAAAAACAAAAACCGGAAATGCGTTTTCTTCGTAAAATCTTCGGGACTATCTTTACACCCTAAAGAAAAAATAAAAGCCATTTATTAAATAATTAGGCAATTTCCACACACCAAATTCACAATGAAGACTCTTGGTGATCGTCTTAAAACACACTCAGTAAGATAATTGAAGAAAAACTAACGTATAACGATAAATCGGCAAACGTCAATATCGGACATCGCGGGACATAGTCCCGGACTACATTTACACCCACCCAATTTAAATCCTCTGTGGACAGGAAAATTCTGCATTACAACAAAGAGCAATAACTCTTCCATGAAGGAATACAAAATTCTGGCTCCATGAAAATAAAGGATTTTACAGTATCTCAATATAAGATTTTGAATATCAGATACCCTGAGTGAAACCAGGTAATGATTAAAAGATGGAAATAGCACACGTAAGAGTACAGCAATCTATATTCAATATACTAGTAACTGTTGATCATGAAACTAACAAATTAAAATACACATGTATATCTTTTTCCTGAAATGAAGAAATGCCATGATACAAAGGATTCTACAAAGCACCAGTGTAATATCTCATAAAAAACAGTATAAAAACAGAAAATTCTATGTAAAATCTATGTCCTCCAATAAATCAACAAATGCTATGATCTGCTAAAAGGATTTACACTTTCTACACAATTCTTGTAAACTTGATAGACTCCAGTAATGTTGAACTGGTCAATACATAGAAATGACATGTACCAACTATGGTACAATTGATTGTACCTGTAAACAAAATCCAATGGAATGAAATATCTCTATGAAAAATATACACCTCTTGAAATGAATTTTGATCACATATTTCTGTTGAACATCATTCAAGGTTAGTAACAACAGTACTGCAAACGGTAAAACATAAGCCCGTCAGACAGTGAAATTAAACCTGCACATTATGCACTCTGAATTGATATCACACACATTCTGAAATAGACAAGCCTTAAAGTAGATTATGGTGTATCAATCTATCTGACATGTGAACTGATTATGTATTTCTCTGAGAGGGAGGTTGCAATATCTGTATCTATGATGAGAAGAAGTCCAAGAAACTTTTTGACCTACTTTTAGTTCTAAATTAGGTCATGGTGCACCAATCAAGCTGAAATAAGACCTGATTATCCATTTCTCTGAGAGGGAGGTTGCGACAAATTTTCAGGGCAATACCTGTATCCACAATGAAAAAAAACCTGGAAAACTGTTTGATCTACATGTACATTTAGCCCTTAAGTAGGTCACAGACAGACAGACCGATCCAGCTAAAGTACAAACTGAACTTATATTCCTCCGATAGGAAGCTTGAGACTAAATTTCAGGGCAATATCTGTATCCGTAATGAAAAAAAGTCCGGAAAACTGTTTAACTTACTTTCAGCCATTAAGTAGTAACCTACTTTCAGTCAGCCATAAAGTAGGTCAAGGTGCATCAATTTAGCTGAAAAGCAAACTCATTCTTACACTTCTTGAGGGAGTCTGGAAAGCATGACCTCAGCCAGACAGTGCCATAACATAATATGCCCCTTCTAAAGACGGGCACATAAAAACCAAAACACAATATCTACATTACATACCATTCTCTACTACATATATCTGTCCTCTACAAAAATAAAATTCAATTATGTGTAACTTGGACAATCAAAAGAAACCTTGTTCCTTGAAATACAATGCGGTTGCAATTTACATATTTTGCAGCCTTCTGTTTCGAAACAATAGGAAATTTGTTCCTTGAAATGCAATATTGTTTTCCTAATACATATCTTGGTCCTAATTTTCACAGCCTTCAGTTTTTCAGAACACGGTTTGATATTTTGGAAACTTAGTACAGTTCTCACTTTTTTCCTTTACGATTTTCTTCCTTCACTTTGAGCTGAAGTTTTGCTTTCTTTTGTTTGGTTTCTTTACTTTCATTCATTTTTCTCAGTTTTTCATTGGCTCTCTTCGACTGATTCGACCTTCCCGACCTTGTTTGACCACCTGAACCCTGATCCAAATTTTTCCCACTAATTTTTGACATGAGTGACTCTTGAATCTTTGCAGCCACTTCCTTTCTCTTCCACAATAACAAGTTAACGCCTACAAGAAATACCATGCAATGAATCAACGAACACTAATTTCACACTCTTACTTACAGTATCTAAAAGAGTTTATAAAATTTGACTCATTACCATATCTAATCATTCTTCTTTTATTTCAAAAGTTTCATGTACAATTGTATAGTTGAGAAATTACAACGGCCTATGTATATAATAGTTGCAATCAATGTTGGCTTACCCATTCCAGAAAGTAAAGTGTCTCCATTTACATTGAATTTATTGACCTGAAATAAGACAAGAAAAAAATTGTCAGGGAATGTTTGATTTTTTTTGTTGGACGTCCCATTTGAGAATTTTTCACTCATATTGGGGGTTTCATCAGCTGAAGCGGGAAATGTTGCATATTTTGATCTTTGCACGGTACTTACAATTGTACCTTTTGCAAGACCAATAACTAACCCATAAAGAGTCACGTGACCAGTGACGTGACCAGTGTAATAACTAACCCACAAAGAGTCACGTGACCAGTGACGTGACCAGTGGAATAACTAACCCACAAAGAGTCACGTGACCAGTGGAATAACTAACCCTCAAAGAGTCACGTGACCAGTGGAATAACTAACCCACAAAGAGTCACGTGACCAGTGGAATAACTAACCCACAAAGAGTCACGTGACCAGTGGAATAACTAACCCTCAAAGAGTCACGTGACCAGTGACGTGACCAGTGGAATAACTAACCCATAAAGAGTCACTACCCATTTTAAACATCTTTGGAGTGACGTGACCAGTGGAATAACTAACCCATAAAGAGTCACTACCCATTTTAAACGTCTTTGGTGTGACGTGACCAGTGGAATGCCTATTGTTTGTTTGTTTTACGTCTCATTGAGAACCTTTCACTCTTATTGAGATGTCACCAGTTGTAGGTGAAGTATGACAAATTTAGACCAGCTATATATGCTTGCGCTTGTGGCTATAGCAACGAGGTTTCTTTAACGTGCCAATGTCTGCTGCAACACGGGACATCCGTTTTTCAGGTCATATCTGATTCTCACTTCTAAATGCTGTGCGTTTAAAGAAGAAGCAATCACTACTTATCTTTACATCTTAGGTTTGATGTGGCTCGAACTAGGTAGTGAAGCAAGCCCTAACCACTTCCCCTACAAGTGTCTTAAGAATGAATTGTCAGGAATATTGTAAAATTTTACTATCATCACAACAATATAACCACCGACTTTGTCTATTCCTTACATTCATGATGACCCATACTCAGACCTGAAAATAAACGAGTGGCAGAATTTCTTTTAAAAACTTACACAGACGAGGCCAGGAGCTGATGGATCATGAAGTCTTGTAACTATTTTTTCTGTATCAACATCTATGATGTCAATGGTGCGTAGTTCGTTTTCATGGTAACCAGTAAAATTTGGGTCAGGGTATCTTCCAACAACAGCTAAGTCTAGTAAAGGGTGCCATGTTGCCTGAAGAAAAGGCATATAATTTTATGGTTATGAAAATGTGAAATGCGATCAAAAACTAGTTTCATATCATCTCACTATTTTCTTTCAAATAATTACTATAGCAACACGATTTACACCTGTCATTACTATGGGAAACCAGTCACATTTGACATTTGAGATAATAGCCTTTGACTGCAATTTCGAAATTTAATACAAATGAATAATCATATCATTAATGTAAATCCCCACACCACGTCAAATAACGTTAGAAATGTTATTCATGAGTCACGAATGTTTTCACACATTCAATGAAACGGATAACATTTTGGAAGAGGGGAGACATAATGAATGATCTCTCTGTCTTTGTTATCAAAAGTAAAATTAATTTCTTCTAATATTTCTCAACAACAAAATTGTGTCCTGAATAAGCCTTTCTTCCTATTTTATAAGTAATCTTGAAAAAAAAGAAGTTTAGAATCAGAACAAACTGTCTGATCAAAAGCAACCTTTGTGCCAAATCTGTGTATCAACCATCTCTCCCCAATGGCCAGTGATGGCCTGAAACAATTATTCTAACATATACCAGTTAATCCAACGTCATGACACCCAGTCAAGACTTAATCATCCCGAGGATACTAATGGAAAGTTTTAGAGAAACAAGATTTTTAAAGATATTTCCAATATACTCCTGAGCAAAACATTAAATCCAGGAAGGTCAGGACTTTTAATGTAAAATAAATAAAGATACTTACAAATCAATTTCACATATAGTAGACATGTTGTCTTAAGAAAATTTTACAAGATTTTATCCTATATATTTTCATGTAAAACTATTAAAACCCCAATTGTGCTTGACCCTGGCCCCTAGGATTGTAGTTTAAACAAATTTGCAAGATTCTGCTTACCTTGAGACAATTTTTTAAAACATCAATCTTAATTTCATTATTTCCAAATTATCTCCCCTTGGAATTTGTCTAAACATAATTCTGAATTCAGGCTTTTTCCGTGTGCATCTTATTTCTGCTTTGTTCGCGATGATTTCCGAAATACGGAAAATAAATCAGCGTAATTTTTATATGACGTTTTGTTTTTGTAATTTAGTCATATACATGTAGCATACAGGTAGTAGTGCGGTGAAAATTCTGTGTTCAGTGTGCTTTGTTTCCCCCCTATATCCAACAAGCACCAGATAACTGGTATGTAAGCCTTGGTGTTTATTTGATAAAGGACAAGCTAATTAAATCGGCCACGTTCTTTGCTTCAGTCAATGTGCAAGTATACCCGAGCTACTCATGCATGGTTTATGGCCGTTTTAAACAGAAAATAATTGATAAATATTTTGCATTCATACCATTACAGTTAACAATGATTTACGTTACTATACCACCAAATTGTACATGTTTACAATATACTTGAGTGTAAATAAAAGTGCAAAATTGTTTTGTAAACTGGTACGCAATGTGTGATCATCTGAGCACATCTTCTGAAATTGACAAGGTGAAGGTCGATCTACCTCTCACCCGGATGAAGCCACTTGGAGTGAAATGGCTGACAACGCTCTATGATTACATGTGAACAAAATCAGAAATTGTCAGAGATGGAGTCAGAGAAGCAGGAATATCATCCATATTGAGATTTGATTATAATTGCGACAAGAACTCAGAATTTGTGTAAATTTCATTGACTGCATTTATGCATAAAAAAATTAAGAGTTGTACATACAAATGCTGGCTTCTTTCCCAATTCCTTCATAGTTTAAATAATTGTGAATTATATTTGTGCTATGACTTTGAAATAGTGAAAATCTGATTGCATAAATTTAATATGCTGTTTTAGGTTCTGATTCGCGGAAAAAACATGATGCAGAAAAACCTGATATATGGTATATGTAATAGGTAGCAACTTTGGTTGAAAATGACCTAGCTGACTTGATACTGAATTTTTAAAATATTTTCTTAAAAATGTCAATCATCCATAAAAAAAAAAAGTTGACAAGGGCAATAACTCAGGTGCTGACATTTTCCCTATTGTATGTTTATTATGAACAATGATTTCCCCGATACTAGTTATGGAACTTGTATTTCTTGCAGCTTACAGGATTGGAAATAACAGTTCATCAAAGTCTACCTTTATGGGAGTAATGTGCTGAAAGAAGCGATGAGGATGTAAAATGGTCTTCTCCAGATGCCACTCTGGAGCCAGGTACACTCGCACTTGATTATTCTGATCTGTCGTTAACAGCCGACAACCATTGGTGCGACTAAAATGAGCTGAAAGTTAAAAATTCACTTACGTAATTCCTAGATGATCATCTCATGTGAAATTCTGAACAAAAATTATTGTACTTCACGAACACATATATATCCAAGCTATTGAAATATGAAAGATAAAATTGAGCATTCATTGAAAATATGCAATACATCAGCATTTAATGGTGCAAGTGAATAAAAACACTACCCGAGTTGACTGGTTTATCATGCATGAGTTTGTAGAGCGAACTTTTACGATCTTTGATCATTCGGATGTCCCAGATCTGAACTGTTTGGTCGGTGGAGGCTGTACACATCATCCACTCTTCCAATGGTGAAAATTCACAGTGGGTGATCTTGTTTTTGTGGAGGCGATTTTCAAAAGTCTGAAATCATATAAATATTGATTGACAAGACTGTACGAGGGGCTATTCTGGTAATTTGTATTTAATGCCATGATGTGATATAACCATTCGATTAAGTGATTATCAGCTAGACAGCTATTCATTCCTAATTAGTGATCACTTATTCAAACTATATTTGAAATAACAACTGCTTCCACAACTATACGCTGTAGCCAGAGTTGTCTCACATTAATATTGATCATAAAGACGTTTAAACCTAACAATAGTCATAGAAGACAGGCATATGGATAATCGAGACTAGCTTTCAAGTTAAAGAATTTATTTGAAAATTGTTCCGAATATTTTCACTTATTTTCATACATTCAAAATAATTGTAAATTGTTGATTTTGTACATTGTCTTGAAAGAGGGATCATTCATTATCTAATTTAGTATCAATTGCATATGGGTGAGAGTGATATCACCCATTTGAATAAGTGATATAAGACTAGTTTTTAAGTTAAAGAATTTATTTGAAAATTGTTCTGAATATTTTCACACATTCAAAATAATTGTAAATTGTTGATTTTGTACATTGTTTTGAAAGAGGGATCATTCATTATCTAATTTAGTAACAAGTGCATATGGATGAGAGTGATATCACTTATTTAAATAAGTGATATCATGGTACCTCTTAATTTCGAACAGGTGATATTTCTCATTTGAATAGGTGAAATCAGTTATTCGTAAGACTGTAGGGCTCCACAGAGTGACAAGCATGCAGCTCTTTTACTTCTCATTTTTTACTTGCATTTGTTAACTTGGAAAGATGGTTTCATGATCAAGTTGACCAATCAGAAGCCATGGTTACCATTAATAAGCTGACCAATACTGGAACATTGTACCAAGTCTTGTGACATTGTGACAAATTAGTGACCGCATACAAAGCCACTGACCACATGCATTGCAATGAAATTTTTATCATAAATACATTGTACTTTAGAACACCATTGGTCTGGAATAAACTCATCATTGAAAACACAAATTCAATGATTCCCTCATCTTGTTTTAAAAAACCATTTATGTTAATATTGCAAGATTAATTTTAAAACATTTGAACATATACCAACAATTCATGTAATTTGGTATTTTACATATTGAAATTATGAAGAGTAAGATAAACTTAGATCTCAAACCTTTTTGCCATCATAGGTCAAGAACTGAAGTTTTCCCACATTGTCTCCTGCAGCAATGAACTTTCTTACTGGGTGTATGTCCACACTGCAGTACCAAAATCTATCAATCAAAAGGTCATAGGGTCAGGTCTTATTCACCATAATTTCATATAATTTACTAAATGACTTTTTCTTCTTCTAATAAATAGACAAAGAATACAAGTACTTTTTAAACATGTAAACTTTTGTAAGTCACTGGTCAGAAGGCCTAGAGAAGCTCCCATTAACCAATCTTATAGCAGTCATAAATTGTATATTCTATATACTGTATGTAAATGTACTCTTGACAATTCAATATTTGACACAATCACATCTAATGCACTATTTGACAAAATTATGATTTAAAATTAGTGCCTGTTCCATGTTTGATTATAGACCAAACATAAATGACACTCTAAAGTCACTTGTTTTTTTTTGTCCTAACATCCTAAATTCCACAGACAATGAATTACGAATCCAACTAAAATAAGTACATTAACAGTATATAGTTTTGAAAAATTTTGCAGCTCAATTGACTACTTCAAGATAAATTTTTTATAGACCAATCCCTGATCATCTTGAGCATCTGGCTGGTGAGTTTCCATAAAGACTGGTAAGTAGCATCAGTTGCACGTGCTGAACTAACAGATTTAAAGTATCTCAATGTATAACTTTATATGTCATTCACTTACTCATAAAAATTCATAGTGTCTGCTAACACTGATGACAGTTTTCCATTTAAGTCATGTAGTGTCAAAGTTCCATCAAGTCCAGCTGAAACTACTTTACAGTCATCTAATGGCCAAAATTTCAGAGCTTGTGTATTTCCACCAGCACCTTTCTTAAATGGTAAAAAGCACACACTTATGTGAAAGGTAAAAAAAGATTGCAAATGCAAGGTACTCTGCCAGATTCATGATCATGAAAACACCCAAATTTAGAAATTACAACACTTCTATTTATCAGTCAGGGGATAATGTAAATATGTTATTTGAAAAATAACGCACTAAACTTATTTCACACACATTAAAAAAACCCAGAAGCTTTTTCTTTACTTTTTTGAACTTGATGGTTCATTTATTTAGTCACAAACATTTGATCTTTTAAACTTCCCACCGATATATACAGAATTCTGGAATTCCGTAATGTAAAAGATGCCAAACACAGACTCTAATAAAGAGTTGTGGTGGAAGACATGAAGCAAATGCAGACTAGTAGTCTTTACAAGTTATTTTAAGCTATTTACATTGTTGGGTGACATTTTTATTGACTAATTAACAATTTTCTACAATTTTTCAAAGATTTTGAATACTTATCCCGGATTATGCAAACTTTTAAAGAAAACAAACATTTGTTTTCATCTTGGAGCACCAGCGAAAATCTGTGGTGCGAAGTGAGGGGGGGTTGACACAAAATAATGTAAATAAGTTGACTAAAAATAACCTGTTTTAGTAATCAATGAATGGAAAGAGTACCACATGGTCATTGAAGAAGGACAGGAGCAAAGAAAGGTAACTCAATTTGACCAACAAAAAAAAAAAAAAAAACTCACAAAAACTTTTAATATGTGCGTTACTTTTCTCATAACGTGTTTGCATTGTGCTCCTGATTGTTTATCCCTTTAAAGTTGCAAGCCTCAAGATGCACAACATACATGTATAATCTCATAAACAGGCAGACTACCTCTTCCCTACAATGATCAGATGTTTACCCCACTACAGAAGGAATAAACATCTGATCACCCATCCACTTCACAACACTCACTCATGTGCGTTAAGGGTGTCTGCCAAAATCTGAGTATTCTTGCCCTCTAAGTCATTCAAAGTCACTGTGCCATCGACAGCTGCAGTGAGAATCTTGCTGTAATCGTGGGGCCAAAATTTGATGGCATTAATAATCCCTCCTGCTCCCATCTACAGTTCAATACCAGCCATAATCATAAACTAATATTTTCTGACCTTCCAGGAAAAATGAAGTCAACAAAATCGTGCTTGCTTGGCTACATTAACAAAATGTTCAATGTAAATAAAACATTGCTGATTTTGATAATTTCCAATCTAATTAGCTCTAGCCTTTATCTTTTAGAGTTTTCTTGATATTTTGCACCCTAAAGACCTGACAGTGATATACACTTGAAATTCCAAACAGAACACTTGAATGATTTTAACATAACATACCCCTTGAATGAACTTTTGGTTCTTAACATTGTGAGTGTCCCACCATATAATGTCCCCTCCTTTGGACCCTACAACCACCAGGTCTGGGTTAGTGGGATGCCACTCCATTGCAGTCACTCTGCGGTTGAAAGGACTGGTCATGGTGGAGATCTGCATGTCTGACAACATTTCTATTACACAATGAGTGGCACACTGAAGAAAAAGTGGTTATCAAATTACACAATTCCTTATCAATAAAATGTGTGTGTTACCATAACTGTCTGATGGAAATGTTTTAATACACACTTTATAAAGGTTTCTCCTTGGCACTCCCATAGAATAACCATGTAGTTGGATAGCTAGGTTGTGGCTCTTCAAATAGGATGGTGTCTCTGCTCTGATTGTGTACGGTGATGTCCTGGACTTCAGTCTTAAAGCTACATCAGGTTCATTAACTTCATTACTAATGTGATTCAAGACCTCTTCTACTTGTTTCCCTTTCTGAACCTAGAAGTTTTGTAAAATATATACAGTTACATTGGTTCACTCGGTCTCATTAAGTACTATTGAGAATAAGAACTGAAAAAGCAGGAGTGTTAGAATAGATGTCTGTGAATCATACCTTATATGTTGTAGAAAATTTTAAACATTATACCAATATATACAATGATTAAAGATAATAAGTAAGAATATTGCTTTAATTCAAACAATTTATAAATTATGCACCTGATCTCTTTTCCTTTTGAGCTTTTGAGCGTAAGTTCCAACACCGCCGTTGTCGACAAGTTTAACTTTTTTCGTATCTTCCCCATTTCCCATCTGCGAGCTTTCAAACGTTTTGTCATCTCTTCTTTTCCTCGGCATAGTGTTCCCTGTTTAATAAACTTTATAAATCAAATGTTAGTAACTAGTATGTCTAGTTACAAACTTAGCTACTAATCAAGGAATACCTAGTATATATATTTCTTAAAACGTACAGGTTATGTAAATGATTTTCCGCGGGGAAAATGCATAGTATCGAAACCTTCTCGTTTTCCAATTCCGTCAATTAATATTTATAAAAACACGCCTTGATAAAACGAAATGACCATTTTTAATTTAGTTCATGGCCTATTATGAGAATCACAATTTATCATATGTATTAAAATTCTAGTTATAATTATTTTTAGTTTCATTTTGTACGGAATATTCTTATCTACAATACATTCTGTATTTAGTCAAAGTGTGAGACAAGGTCAAGGCTAAAGGTGCCGAAACGGAAGGTCACAGAAGGAAAGCCGGTGTTTAAACTGTTAAAGCAACAATTATGTCACAACAAAGAAAATTTTTCGTTGGAGGAAACTGGAAGATGAACGGGAGTAAACAAAGTATTGAAGGCATCGCTGGGTTTCTGAAAACTGGACCCTTGGATCCAAAAACAGGTGCCAAAATGCACGTGCATGCACGCAGATTAAAGTGTTCTATATTACCGTGACTTTATCGCAATATAAATATCAATATTATAGGCCTATATACCATAAGCACCACATGGGCCTTTTACAATATTGCTATTGATGATATGCAGATTGTAAACAATGTTAATTCTTGTGCAGTGTTCTTCAAGAACTTCTTGCCCAGTTTCCAGCCCGTTGCAACATGTTTTATACATGAAACTGTTTGTTTTTATTTTGTTGACTTAAAAATATGGTTGGGTGTAAAATTGGTTCCAATCAAATGTCCCACATTCTTTTTGGAGTGATATGTTTGTTTTAACTTTCCGTTGTACATCAACAGGTTGGGAACACTTCCCCTATACCGATATTTCGCTATTTTAAAATGCAATTATCCCCTCTTTAGCGAGAAAGTAAACATTACCATAAAGAGGTGTTTTGGTGTCTGTATATTGAAAATAATGACAAATTCCGTGCAATGCAGAATAAGTGCAACACACACTCAGCATGA
This sequence comes from Ostrea edulis, assembly GCF_947568905.1. Taxonomy (NCBI): domain Eukaryota; kingdom Metazoa; phylum Mollusca; class Bivalvia; order Ostreida; family Ostreidae; genus Ostrea; species Ostrea edulis. The sequence continues at coordinate 19,272,137 of NC_079164.1, read as the reverse complement.
CACAAATTGTCTCTATAAAATTTACAACACAGTGAAGAAATTTCATATAGTTATTTGCAGAAGTATCAGACATTTTAGCACTTTTTCTTCTTTTCACGTGAAACATGAAGAGATATACTCCACGGGTGTTTTTTGTCGGTTGTACGGGATATATTTACTCTCGATAGAGAGGAACAATCGCATTTTCGTGAGAATATCTCACTTTTGGGGAAGTGTTCCCAACCTGATCAAATCAAAAGGTCTAATGTATAAGTAAGAAAATCTTGTGTGATATTCAGATAATTGGGCACCACAACAAATCTGTAACTACACTTGAATCACCATTTTAATTTACTGGCAGTGTGTACTTTGGAATCCCTTTGTTTCCACTTTTAATTGGAATTTTTTTTTTATCAAGCAAGTAAAATGTGATCTTTTCTGATACCACAAAGTTAAATATGTTTAATTAATTGCCATGACAAAAATGGTGTTGCACCTGATTACACATTGTTGCTTGCCATGCTTACTGAGTCCTGGGGTACCTACCCTACCTCATTGATGTAGTGTGAACAGAGACAATAGACATGGCTTGCGATGATGCAGTTTACATTTTGAATCAATGCCAGTCTGCTGATCAGGTTTTGTATAAATGTTTCATTGCAAATGATTGCTGTGTCCCAAAGAAGAATTGTTCCATTTGCATATATTTGTCAGATGTTTTGAATAAGACAAACATTCCAACTAATTTATTATGTCCAAAGAAAGATATAACACAAATATTTTATTTACCATAGTTTGTATAATAAGTACTAGGAATCCAAAACCTGAATTAGAAATTTTTGACAATTTGGTACGACTTTTACACCCTGAGAGAACAAGTAGAACACCAGGCCTGGAGGTTATAAAGCTTTTACTTTTACTGTATTCATACTCAAACTCAGCCATGTTAGTTTTGAGTACAACTCTGAGTAAGATTCGAAACATATTTCAAAAATCTTAGCATTTACTCCATTAGAGTATGAGAATGATTTTATGAGTCTTATAACCTTCACTTTTATGTATGAGTACAATTTAGAGCACAGAGTGTGAGTATGAAAACATGCTCAAATTTGTTTTATAACCCCCAGGCCTGTTTTGTTTTTAAGTACTATTTTCACAGTTGATGTTCTAATTTGAACATTACTGTTAACATGTACTGAAAGCTGAGATTTGATATATTGAAATGGTAGACAAAATTTGCCACAAATAGAAAATGGAAGCTATGTTCTGGACAACATTTTACACTCATTTGAAAACATCTCGCTCAATTCTGAATCATTGTGTTTCAGAGGTAGTGGTTGCCCCACCTACATGTTACTTGGAGTACACAAGAAAAACTGTTGACGCTAAAGTTGGAGTGGCAGCCCAAAACTGTTATAAAGTGGCAAGTGGTGCTTTCACAGGGGATATCAGGTATATAAACAATTCCGATATTCAGTCAATATTGTCATCAAATATTTTCAAATTGGATCCTATTTAATAATGTAGTTTCTGTTTTTATTCATTTGAATGACTATGTGGTATTTTCAATATTTCAATTCAAAATTTATAAGGATATACAGATTTGTATTAAAATATGTTTGATGTTTTGTATGTCTTCAGTGCCAATATGATTAAAGATCTTGACTGTGAATGGGTTATTCTGGGACATTCAGAGAGAAGAAATGTTTTTGGAGAATCCGATCAGGTATTTCTCATTTTGTGCACAAACAAGTTATGGACCATATTATGCAGTGATGTAGTGAATTTCCGATCTGTTAATCTGTGGCTGGAATTCAAGGTCCGACATTGAAGTAAATCGGAGTGCATGTCTGTTGTTGAAGTACCCAAAAATGCAGACTTGTGTAGGGAACTTTCTTTATAACATATCTCATGGGGCTGTAAGAAATAGTACCGGAACATAATGACCAGTTTACATTGTAACTGGAGACGGGAAGTTCTCGGTACATTTGAAGTAAACATCTTTCAAACTGCAAATTTACTTTGGTGTTCTAGAGTAACACTATGTAAATGAAGGTAGTACATACATTGTATATATAAATGAATGATTTACAGGCAATATGATGGATTTAATTGATATGGACTAGAACCAAGAAAACAGCTCTTTTTCTATTGTGAAGTATGAAGAGGAATAGAAGTTCTTATTGTTTCGGACTAAGCTATAGTCCCTAGATATTAGATGTTTTTCTCTCTGTGTCCAAATGGTACTCGGTGTTGTGAAGTGATGCTGAAGTCTTCTGCGACTTGTTTTTTTGGTCCTATTTCCCACATTTACTACATGTAATGATTTGCAACTTTCTATGCAGTAAAACTGCCTCCCTCTGTGTTCGAATTACCATTTGAAATCAATTTGATTTACGCAAGAGGGAATTTTTAAATTATGTACTTCTACGAAAAACATGTAAAAGGTATCCCGTTTACTTCATTAGAAAAAAGCAACAATTACAGAAGTCTAGTGTTATGATGTCAACAAACTGTGATTAATCGACAATATCCAATCTGACAAAGAAGTTATAAACCAGGTGTAAGAAATACACTTTAAGAGGTGTAATTATATACCAACACCAACTTCATGCTACTTTATATATGATACTACAGTATGTAAGAATACATTGTAAGGGGTGATTTTTCCGATAAATTGTATATAGCAATTTTGCTGGTAATAATAAAAAAATAAAAATGTTATATCCGGGGATACTTTATATCCAATTACATTGTAAAAGATTTTTACTGTACTTGATTTGAGACCATTATATGCAGTAAGTGTGCATGCACAAGTTACTCATACTAGCCACTCTGTATAATGACAGTGTTGCAGGTTATAATTCAAATCTAAGAAAAAAAATAAAGTAGTAAAAATGTGTATCTGATGTCAACATCACTGTGTACATAACGAGATTTTTTTCCAGCTAATTGGTGAGAAAACTAAGTATGCTCTTAGCCAGGGTGTGAAGGTGATTGCTTGTATTGGAGAAAAGCTGGAGGAGAGAGAGGGTGGGAAAACAGAGGAAGTAGTGTTCAGACAAACTCAAGCCATTATAGGTATGTACTATTTAAGTGGATATTTACGCGTGGGGGGAAATTACACTAATTACGCGGTCAGGTAATAAGAGTGTAAATTTCCCTCACACGTATAGTTAGGCCAATTCAACTTAATCAGTAGATTATCATCCAGGGTCACCAAAAGGTATGGGGCGGATGGGAGGATTTTATTGTTTAATTTTTATTTTCTGAGAAAAATATTAATGACAAACAAGTTTTTGTCAACAGAAGTGCATCATTTAATGCCAGATAGATATCAATATATGCTTATTTCACAGACGAATTCCAGGTCAAGCTTAAATTCAAACACAGAAAGATACCAAACTTCTTCAAGATATGAAGAACATTAATCCCTTCCTTTCATTTACGCCCGTAAGAACGTGACAAATTAGGAAAACCATATAATATTTCTTCATGTGACTTTTCACGTTGCTATACTGGAAATGTAAATCAAGAAGTGTATATACTGGACATTGAAAATTTTTCCGGAAATCGCAAGTTCTGCAAAATAAAAAAAAAAATCCAGGCAGGCCAATTTTTGAGGGGCGGGCGGGGATGATAATCTATCAATAAAGTTGAATTGGCCTTATAAATATTTCATATGAACCGCATATTTTTTCCCCACGCGCAATGTTGGACGGGGTAAAACATGTACTTAACCCACCCACCCACCCACCCCCATAATTAACCATGTTTACAGTAATTGGAATATCCTTCCCCAGATTTCATGTATTTTATATGTATACATTTCCAATGTTTTGCCTTTGATATTTATACAGATTATAATGATGGCCATTTCTTTATGATTACATTGCAGCTGTGAGCAATGCATGGATGAATATTGATAATATAGTACGTCTATTTTAACAGCTGGGAATATTCCAACATAGATGATGCTATTGATACTTTTAAATTAAATAAATATTAGATGTATAGAACTAGAGATATGCACCAGTGTGAACGTCAGTAAGAGAATGTCAAGGTCTCTGTTATAAGACAAATCTATCTATTGTAATATTTAAAAAAAGACACTCTTCAATTTTGAATACAATAAAACTTGTCTCATCTGACAAGTACTGGGAGACAATTATTTGTCAGAATACAATGTTTCGGAATTTTTTAAAAAGTTTGAAGAAGTTGAAAATTGAAGTAATCACAATATGCACATCCATGGACAAGGAGGGATAGTTAGCTAAATTAGTCACACTGATGAACAATGAGTGGGAAGTTATTGTTCTTTTCCAGAAAATATATCTGCAGACCAGTGGGTGAGTGTGGTGATAGCTTATGAACCAGTGTGGGCCATTGGAACAGGAAAAACGGCGACTCCTGAACAAGCACAGGAAGTTCACGAGAAACTTCGAACCTGGCTAGCAGACAAAGTGTCATCAGAAGTGGCAGCGGCAGTCAGAATTATCTATGGAGGTAAGCAATGCAAAGTTAGATGATGCACAGGTGCTTTGAGGAGATACACACACACACAACCTGCATGCACATTGAATTCCAAAGATACTAACACTTTCAATATATTTTTGCCATATGAGGAAATAAATACTAGATTGAAATGTAAATGAATTGATAGTTACGCAACACAAAATGTACACTGAACCAAAAAAAAAAAAAGCAAATGCATGCCTAAAATTGTACAAATATTTGTTTCCAAAAATCTGTCGAAATGATGGTAATTTTTTTGAAAAACTCTTTGCAAAACTATGTTTAAAATGAAGTAACTGCATTGCACATGAGAAAGAAAAGTTGGGTAGCTGCATTATATGCATACTTTGTGTGTGTGACCCTTATTGCCAAATTAGATGATTCACTTTCAAAATGTGTAGAAATTAAAAATACATATTTTATTCATTCCTGAAGAATATTAGAGAGATTTGCAAACATTTTGAATATTCTCCCAGGAAAACATAGGCATTCCAATGTAGATATGTACATAGAAAAATGAACAGCATTTGCATTTTTCACGTATATATATACACAGAAAAGTAGGATGTAAATTTAATTTACTTCTGAACTGTGATTAAAATGTTCGAATGTGTCAAAAATGTGAGAGTGAGTTAGTATTTGAAAATACATGTATATTAGATGAGAATCAAGCCCACTTTCTTTCTCAGACTGACCTCCTAGTTTTGGCCATCTTCATTTTTAAGCATAAAAAAAAAACCCCAGCTAACCCCATTTATTGTGTGACCAGGAATCCAAACTACGGTAGCTTGCCTACAGAAGTTAGAAATCCACCAAAAAAACCAGACTTCCAAAGAATGTCCAAAATCCGAAGCCATTTTTAAATTTGTATTTTGTTATGTGGCTGTAGAGCAGCAGTTGACATTTTATATACTTGAGAAAATATAATTTGAAGTAATGATTTAATGAGAAAAATGAAATACAGGTGTATTTGTAATCTTAAATTATAAATTACTAATATTGAGGTTAGTTAGGATAAATGCAGAGAGAAAGAGAGGAGGAGATATAGTCCAATAGTTAGGTGTTTAAGCTCATTTTGGTGAAAAAAAAATTCTCACCCCAAATCATCTTATTCCTTTTTAATATAATTGAATAAGATATATGAATGATATCAACTTTGAAATGACCGCATGTTTGTCAAAAGTTACTTTAGAAGCTAACTTGTATAGCAGATGGAATTTTTGTCCAGGAAGCAAAAATTCAAGGAACATAATTGTAAAGATTATAATCTTAATAAATGCAGATCAAGTGCATAAACTTATTATTATTTATAGGAAATGGCTTGTATGAGTCATTTTGAATTGTTTGAATTCTTTCAAAAAATTTGAACAAAATCACCTTTACTACTCCTTTAAGACCTTCAAAATTTTTTACACCAATTTGTTGTATAATATTGGAGTATAATGTGGGTTTTTAAATCTCTATAAATGGTGTTAAGATTTGCAGTGTGTAAAATATGCAACTGCTAATCAAGATTAGTCCAAAATGACCGATGATCTGGAATACTTTGCATATTCTAGAAAAGTGATCCAGCAAATGACATTTCAAATTTAACACATCAAAAACCAAAGCTATCAATTTTTTCACCTTTAAAAAACAAGTATGCACTACCTAAACTATTTTTCTTCTTCAAAATTGTCACTTGGAAAGTGTACCATCTCATCAACACCATGGTTTTATTTTCATATACAACTTAGGTTGATCTGACTATATATCAACAATATAGTGATTAGTCAGCCCAGAATATAGGAAATTAGGAGTACTGAAGATACTTATGGAGAGTGTATATTACCTTTATTAGAGAGTGTATATTACCTTTATTAGAGAGTGTATATTACCTTTATTAGACCAGTTTTGGATTGTGCTTCTGTTGTATGAACTTGGTAAATGTATATAGTGTGTATGTGTAAAATATTTAGATACTATCTTCTTTAATGCTATTGATACTAAAGTGAAACTAACTGGATATTTAGAAGGAGCAGGTATAGTCCTTTAATAAAATTATAAATGTCATGATCCCAGGCGCTCACTTGATTGATCTGCAGGTTTCGCCCTGGAAGTGTGCATAGATACAGCTGCTTGTGCAATGTTGTGAATATTCGGTTGCCCAAAAATTAGTAGCTGCAGAGCTGTAGCTGTGAAAATTAAAGATGGGAAGAAATCAATTTTTCTCTCAAGAAAACTGTACAGTTCTGCAGCTATAAAGATAATTGAAATATGCTCGATGGAGATTACTTTAGAACAAATATACTCCGTGCTCATTAAAAGTAACGCAGGTAACAATATAAAAGTATTGAAAAAGAAAATAAGCTTGTGTGTATTTACAGCTTGTATTATACAAACATGCACCACAATTGACAAAGTTTTTCAAATGCAAACATGTTATTTGCTTGCACCTACTGTAACGGAACAAATATGCACATTCCGATTCGGGAATATTGCGCTATAATTTTAAAATTTTCGGTTAGAATGATTAGAATAGAGAGCACATTGTAATTGAACTGTTATTTCCTTTCGCGGTTGGATTACCTAATATCCGGAGTACCTGCGATTCGCAGGACACGGTGTATACTGCAGCTGATCGACTTTGATATGCGGCTGTCTCGGTGTAGATTGTCACATACAAGGCTGCACGAATTGTCTTTTGTACGTGTATTGAACATTTAGTTCTAATGAGAATTAAAGATAATCGCAGACTCGATATTTTATCGTTTAACGACATGTGTTTGAAAAACACGTAGCATCAGAAAAACGATAACTTAAAATATTACGTAATTTTATATTATTTTTATGACAGTTTCAGTTTGCATTTGACTGAAATGTTTAATTAGAAGAATGATTACGCTGATTTAGAACATATTTCGTGACAACACTTCCTAAACAAGATCCTCCGTTAATAGTAATGTATAATTTGTAGAAATTGTCAGATATAATTATTTTTCATAGTTTATCATACTGACAAAATATCGCTCTGATTAGGTACTATTTAATGAACTAATTCACTAAAACAGTAGATAAAATGTGAGAAAAATAATAATTCATTGTAAACTCATGAGGACAAGATTTACAGTCTTAAGATGCGGCAGAGTCTCATCGTGGACCGTACATCTTGTCCGCACAGTGGAATTTCACTATCCCACACGAGTTTATAATGAACGATTCTATTTATCCCACAGAACTACATCTTCCATCAGAAATTTCGATAGAGTAGGGCAGTGCCCAGGAGTTGTGACTGAATGATAAGGACATCACATTTTAGTTATGTATCAACATTGATATGTCCATATATCAGTAAACAAATAAAATTAGTATTTGATCATTGAATGGAATTGAATTAATACACAGATAATTCCATTGTTTATTTTCAGGATCTGTTAATGCATCTAACTGCAAAGAACTAGCTACAAAGGGGGATATTGATGGCTTTCTAGTAGGTGGGGCCTCCCTGAAACCAGATTTTGTACAGATCATCAATGCCAGACAAAACTGAGAATGGTGCCATATAAATCCCGTAGACCGAGTTAACAGTGTTGTGTAAAGTTACAGATCAGAACAGCAGATTTAGTCTGCATTACATGTTGAAACTTGATGAAATACTAGTGGTATTTTACACTGACATTTGCTGATTTCAGCAGGTTAGTGCCACCGTTTTCTTAACTCTTGAAAAAGAGCTAGTTTATTATTTCAGCGTTTATGTTTTTCTGCTTATATTCCTTGTTTAAGTTGATACTTGTATGCTTTTTAAAAGAATAAAAATGTGTTATCAATACTGGCTCCTTATTGGTTGTGAATGTATCCCACTATGTTATATGTAACGTATAGTATGCTTCTTTAATTATATTTCCAGTGTTTTGCCTTTGATATCTCTACAAACTATAAGGATAACCATTTCCTCATGAATGCGTTACAGTTATAAACAATGCGCGTATGAATCTTGATAAATATTCATAGTACGTCTATTTTAACGGTAGAGAATTCCGACAGATGTAAAGACAGGTTTCATTTTTTGAAAATCCACGAGTGTATGAAATGCAACGCTCCACACTGGTTGAATCATCCCAATGCATAGCCTCGAGTATTTTCAGAATTCAAATTTATATCTTTGATTTTCCCATAAATTTATGTAAAGGGACATAACTCGTGTAAAAGTGGTTCAGCCATGAATTTGATTCTGTAGTTCACTAGAGAGCTGCACAACAAAAGATCGGTCGACAGGGGATGCTTACTTCTCCTAGACACTTGATCCCACGTGACCTCTAGTATATCCAGGTGTCCGTGTTTGTCCAACTCTCTATTTTGTATTGCTTACAGGAGTTATGAGATTGATCACTATTCGTTGTCTTCACCTTTCATCCTAAGAATTTTATTTTTGCAAAGTCAGCATTTCGCAAATTCTATGGTCGTTATAACGATCTAGTTCGTCAATACAACCTCGCATTGGGTCAAATGCTGTCTGACTGTTTCATACCGATTGTTCAGCCGTTCTTAGCACACTGATTTTGACTGCGGATAACTCCGTTTACCTGATCAGGATATGGGGCTCACGGCGGGTGTGACCGGTCAAGAGGGGATGCTTACTCCTCCTAGGCACCTGATCCCACCTCTGGTGTGTCCAGGGGTCCGTGTTTGCCCAACTATCTATTTTGTATTGCTTGTAGGAGTTGAGATTGATCACTGTTCGTTATCTTCACCTTGCATTGAAAAAGTGGGCCAAGCGTTACAATGTAGAACTTGTACTTGTAGGTATTATTATATAAATATTGCATGTAGTTGAGGGTAATCCCGTGCGGATCCGGGTTAGAATGGGTCCTCATCACCCCCTATTTGTCATAAGAGGCGACTAAATGGAGCGGACCTTCGGATGAGACAGCAAAAACTAAAGCCCCGTGTCACAACAGGTGTGGAACGATAAAGATCCCTCCCTGCTCAAAAGGCCGTAAGCGCCGAGCATATGCCAAAATTTTGCAGCCCTTTACCGTTAATGGTGACGACTTCATATGAGTGAAAAATTCTCCAGTGGAACGTTAAACAATATACAATAAATCAATCATTGAAAATTTTCACTCCCCCCCCCCCCCGAGAAAACCATTTTCAGCCGAGGAGACTTTTATTCTATGGTCTGTGCACTGCCCCTGCGACCTTCGCTAGGGCCATCAACCTCGTGTTGCACAGATTGAATTGGAAAATTGTTCTAGCATTCCTGGATGATATCTTGGTGCTGGGAGCTTCGGCACAAGCTCACCTAGCGAACTTAATCAATGCTTTATTTTCTTGCTATAGAAAGTAAAGTATTGAAAAGGATAGTAATACGGATATTACAAAATTAAAGCAAACATGTCTGAAAAAGTTTCCAAAAAGAAAAGAGAATGTTTAACCTGGAAAACCAACTCTCCATGATAATTCTTATACATTTACATAATCTGATTAGTTACATTAAATAGTTTATTAAATTTATGAATGTTGGGATTTGTGTAGTACCTTGAAACATTGAGTTGCCTAGCTTGTTTTACAGATATATAAGTACAATTAAATATGTAATGAAATTCAAACATGTCAAAGTTACAATCGACGGATAGGTGATTCCAGTTACACCATGCATATCTCTATTGCCTTTATCGAATAGACAGAATAGTTAACGTGAAAGGAGTCGAGATGGGAGATCAGTTCATCGAGACAGTCCGCGACTGGCCTGTACCAGATGTGAAGGGTGTTGAACAGGATTCGCCAGCTACTATCGCAGTTTTATTCCCCAGTTTTCTCGTATTGCTGCTCCTTTGTATGCGGTTACCGGAAAAGGAAACTGAGCAACAAGATGCCTTTGACGAACTCGTTTGTTCACTGACAAAGCGTCCAGTATTAGCAATACCGAACAGTCAAGGTAGCTTCATTCTTGACACAGACGCCTCGGATCATGCTGTAGGTGCGGAAATGAGTCAAGGTCAGAATGGAAGGGAAAGAACAATTAATCGGCTATGGCTGCATAGTACTATCAGCAGAACAACGGCGGAACTGCACTACCCGCAAAGAGTTGCCGGCGGTTTTAAAGTTTACTCGTCAATTCCGCCATTCCGCCTTTGAAGAAACTAACACACATTCAAGGTCACATTCTTGATCTACTTATATAGAATATCACAAGATCATCGAGTAATGTGCTGCTCTCACCACCGCACATACAAAATCCATTTCTCTGTGATGTATAAAAGGGAAAGCGTGTTGGCACCACTATGCGGTAGACGTTTCCCTTATTTACAACAAACAACACCAAAAGAAAGAAATATTTTTCAGGAGGTTTAATACTATTGATCAGGGTGAAATGAGAAAAATATTCACGAGCTATATGTATCTGTTAACACCAAACCAGATGCCTCAGTGCAGGTGAATGAACTTGTTAAATATGGGGCTCACGGCGGGTGTGACCGGTCAACAGGGGATGCTTACTCCTCCTAGGCACCTGATCCCACCTCTGGTGTGTCCAGGGGTCCGTGTTTGCCCAACTATCTATTTTGTATTGTTGTAGGAGTTATGAGATTGATCACTGTTCGTTATCTTCACCTTGCATGCTACAAGATCTCGCTAAATTTTTGGACATACATGGTCCACTTGCTACAAAAACCAGCATCATCAGACCAAATACAAACTGGTATTCGGACGATCTGAGGGCAACAAAAAAAAAAAGAGGGGGGGGGGCGGAAAGATGCTGGTGAAACACACAACCTGAAATTCAGTATCAGTTATTTAAAGCAGCATGTATAAACCTAGACTACTTGCTCACCAAGGCTAAAAAGAATTTCTATTCTTCAAAAGTCGAGGAATGTGGACAAAATCTGAAAGCTTTTTTCAAATTCATAAACCCTTTGAGAGGAAAATATCCAACAAAGTCTTTTACCAATATCTACATCAAATAAAGTATTGTTGAACCGGTTTTCTACCTTTTTCATCGACAAAGTGACATCGATCAGAGAAACCTTGAAGCAAAAAAAAAAAAAAAAAAAAAAAAACAAAAAAAAAACAACAACCCTAAAACGGATGGTGATCATTGGGATTCAGATTTACCATATAAATGCCCATCTCTAATATTGTCTCGGCATGCCACAGAACAAGAACTCAAATCTATCATTATGAAAGCTCCCAGTAAATCGAATGAACCTATTCGAATGAACCCTATTCCCACGTCTCTTTTTAAGAGGTTTAATAAACCAATGCTTCTCTTAATGACCAGGATAGTGAAGTCCTCTATCAACCAGAAAGTCTTTCCTTCTTTACTTTTAGGAGGCACTTGTTCGACCCTTTCTAAAGAAACCTGGACTTGACAAAGATGTTTTGAAAAACTATCGTCCAGTCCCCAATCTATCTTTTATTTCCAAGATTCTGGAGAAAGTTGTTGCTAGTAGAATTGACAGTCACCTTGACTCATATTCTTTAAGGGATCCACTACACTCCGCATACCGTGCTAAACATTCTACAGAAACGACACTGGCTAAAGTACATAGCGATATTATGTCGGCGCTCGATCAACAATCAATGGCAGTCCTTTGATTTGTCAACAGCCTTGGATGTCATCGACCTGAAATACGACAACGCCTTTCTCTATCCTGTGGAGTTAATGATGATGCTCAAAAATGGATCAGATCCTATATATAAGATATACACCAGTGTGTTACCATTGGACCTATTAGGTCAGATACCCGTCAGGTACCTTTTGGGTTTTCCCAGGGATCTGTTTGGGACCCAAATTATACTGTCTTTTCGCAAGACCCATAGGAACAATATGGCATCGCCATGGTATGAAGTACCACTGCTACGCGGAGGATACACAAGTGTACGTGGTAATTAGACCAGAAGAAAACTGGGTAAACTACGTATCTCGCATGGAATCCTGCATCGCCGACATAGGATCTTGGATGACATCGAACCTGTGCCAAAGACCAGAACAAAAAATACTGACAGTCAACTCAGCTGGGCAGCAGCACCTCTGGAATGACCTTCCAGATGACATCAAGAAGTCAACATCTCTTGAAATTTTCAAAAAAGTCTTAAAACTCATTTTTTGATAGTTTTACAGATATACACTATGCATAAGAAAATCTTATGTCATACTGTCATTTAATTATGTTTTATCGTTGCATTCCTTTTCTTATCCACGTGAAACACCTTAGAGTGATTTGTTTCATATAAATTTCAGTATTATTATTAGCTGCTGGGCAAGGAATTCAGTCAGGACCGATCATCACAGCTGGTTTGGTTGATGAATTTCAAACTTTCGCAGAACCAAATAGCTCTCTGGCTAACGCTGACATCAAGCCCATGACGCCAGTATAACATGCGGATTGTTCACCGCCCAGGAAAAAGGTGTTTGAACGCTGATGCGCTGTCCCGCGACATAGCTGACACATGCCATAATTATTCTATTAACGTTCGGGTAGAGGATTTGCCTTGCGGCGGATGCAGGTATTGCCGCCGAGAGCACGGACGCCGGCATCAACACTGAGAAAGACGACGCGATTCCCCTATCATGTGAGCGCTAAGAGATGTTAGATCCTGCTTTCCGTCAGGCTATTGTGTCGAACACATGGGATCATGTGCTGTTGACAGCAGGTGCCCCCGGGGTGCTGATATTTGAGATTGCTGTCTGTGGAGTGGCATATTTTAAACCCGAAATAGAGGAACAAGGGCCTCATATCTGTAAGTTGTCTCAAGGGGACAGAGTTAAAGCAGGGATTTCTTAATCGTCCTACAGCTCTGCAGACGTAGTAAGTAAATTGAAGTCTTACAGTGCTATAGCGTACCTGAGACAGTATTTAGAGCCTGGAGTGTTACCAACTGAGAGTGACTTAGCTACAGTCTAGAGGCCTCTGTTGGTGGACTGTTAGTCCCCGAGGGTCTCTACAGCCCAGTAGCTAAGTACTTCGTTACTAGCTTGAAAATACGGATGTATATTTAATTGCTGTTATAAAATTTAGAAATTCATTTCAAAATTAAGGATTATCTCCCTCATGCATAGCTCTTATCCTTGGACGAATTTGGCTCCACTTTTTTGGCACGCTGTTTTTGGCTATATTTAGCTCTAAAACTTCATAGTTATTTCGGATTTCAAACATTTCAGTTGAGCATCACTGAAGAGACATTATTTGTCGAAATGCGCATCTGGTGCATCAAAATTGGTACCGTATAAGTTTTACATTATCTCTATTTCAGAAGAGAAATGGTTCGTTCTGGAGAGAGATCGTTTTCACCAAGATGAGACTGGAGTTATTTGGCGAGAACCTGAGGACTCCGACATACACCTGTGTCATGACATTCCGTCTTCTGGTCACCATGGAATTCAGAGAACTAAGGAATGTTTAAAACAATAATTCTACTGGTGGCGGATCGTCAGTGACATTAAGTTATTTGTCAGGACTTGTGTGGGGAGGAGGGCGAGGTAGATAGATATGTACGAGATCTTGATCAGAATGTGCATAATGCACACGACATTTCTCGACAGAAGTTGAAGTCTGCTCAAAAGTCGATGAAAAAGGCTCTTGATCAGTACCTGTAAATTCAAACTAGGGGATTTGGTTTGTTGGCGTCGCAATACAGGAAAGAAAGTGGAATCGGTCTTGAAGGTCCAGGCATCATAGTAGAGGCCAAATCTGAAACAGTATTTGTAGTGAAGTCTCGGAGAGCGGTCAAGGTGATGCACCTAATGGGGAGGAGTGTAGTGGTCCTGGAGGTGCTAAACACGAATTGTCCACCTTCGGATACGTAATACATGTACACTGCAGGATGACGTACCTGTTGTGACGTGTACAACTCCTCGCTCTTTCTTTGTGTCGACTAGAGCTGATGCATCTCCGTCAGCTCCGCTAATGCAGTAAATGAGAGCACGGCATTAAACCGTCATTCATTTTACCATAGTGTTTCTATATTGGCCATCCCCATACATAGTTAGTAGACATAGAGAAACGCTAAAAGAGCATACCTACAATGAACGTTTCGAATGAACCACCACAGCCTCGGGCGCAATCGTTGCATTCTCGGACATGGGAACGATGATTGTCGAACATAATCGGGTTGCTGAGACGGGGTCATACAAAGATGGAAACTGACGTAAGTAACTGCACCTTTATTTTGTTTTAAAATGATATATCGTGTCATGAATAACTTTAAGTAGCGAGTATGTAAGCGGATCTAACATCTAATTTTAATTAGATTGGTCAGAATTAAGAGCATTGCTAACTACAGTTCAAACTCACTGGAACAAATGTTGCCTTTGTTAGATTGAAAACGATGAATATTTGAAGTGCCCACTGGCTCGTTGCACTAATGGCATTGATGGTGATGGACATACAATGATCGCTCGAAATATCCCTTCTTCAAAGCAATCAATCGGATGCTAATAAATCCAGAGACAGGCAGATTAGACCAGAGAGAAGGCATGGACAAAATCCTACACAAAGTCAAATATCACCAATATCATGTAGCCTTGTTCAATAATAGCAAACTCGATAGGGCTAGTAAGAGAACTCGAACTGCAACAAATGATCGTGATGAAGACATACCTTAAAAAGGATGCGCTCACGTATTGAACATCGCAGGTGTTTCTTGTGTGAAAAAGAAGCTACATTCTCTGATCTCCAACAGGCAATAAAAAGACTTAATGAATGTGCAGAAATTTGAATGATGGAAAATTTGCTTGCTGTATGTGTTATGTTGTGGAAATGTTATTGCACAGGTACTTAGATTTCATCGCTATTGCTTTACGTCCATATACAACAGAGCGAGCAAGAGATAGCGTTCTTGTCAAATCTGGAGTAAGAAGGAGCAATCTGCCTCAGATAAAGATGTTTCAGAACCTCTGTTTTATATTGTTGAGACAAAAATTGGTGCCGAAGGACCAGTAGTTTTTTTCCACTTGCTGAATTGGATAGTCTATAATCAGCGAACATTCTATAGCAATATTCCATTATCACCGGCATATGGTGTCTATATCCCTCAACTGATTTGATACGCAATAGTTTGTTCTGCTTTTAATAAGTTTTTAAATCGAGACAGGCTACTGACAAAAGAGTTGATGTTACAGGGATAAACAAATCTTTCAATCAGAGCAAAACAATTATACTTTAGCTATCGGTAACATGCAGGTTTAATGATATAACTATATATTCTCTATATACTGGTGCTTGAGGTGACTGTAAGACCTGGCTCTGTTTGCAGCTACCCGAGGCGCTGTATCCATGGCCAGACCTCTAAGGGATTTGGTTTGGAAGGCTTAGAGTGTTCTTTCAATGGCCAAAAAGAGGTCTTCCAGAACTCTGATTCACACATGAGAACACTGAAGACATTGCTGTAGAAGATCTTGATCATGGTATGGATGTCGAAGACCCAACCAAAAAAACCCCGTATGGTTTCTTCACGGATCACTGGATGTGGGCGGAGCTCATCTATGGTCATTGTTATTTACCTGGAATTTACCTGGCCAAGGCATCAGGGTGTAGTGTATAGTTTTGATATACATAGGACCTGTCTCAGGGCCCTCAGCAGAGTTTCTATGGTCATAGTGCTTGAATAATGGTTGTATTTCTAAGGGTAGCTGACACACAGTGTACACCCACTCCCTCTTTATCTCTCTCTCTTACTCTCAGCCATTGACTCAATGAATAATTTCTGTTATAAATATAGAGGTATAAAAAATGAGGACATAAATTATTTCAGTAAGTTCCAAGTTTTAGAAATTAATGTGTAAATTATTGTTTGATTTTTGATTGTGTAATTTATAATACATGTATATAGAGGGGAAAATTACAATCATATCGAAATTGCATTGTTGAGGGATCTTTTTAAAAACAATTGAATTACGAGAAAGTAGCAGTTGTGGACAGGTCAATGCTATCAAAACTCTAGAATAATGGGCTTCCTCAAGATCTAAAGAATGCCCGTAGGTACTGGGTGTTATTGTTATTGAAACATCTCTCTGAGATAGCTCCAGACACCAGTTTCTGCAGATGTCACTCCACCTGAGATTTATTGTTAAATGTTTGACTGACAGGTGGGTTACAATTTGGGGGTTTTAACTTAAAATTGAGTCTTTAAGTCCTATGGATTTTCATACGGGCTCATTGACTTTACTTCCCAGGTATGTGATCTCCTCAACGTCTTCTAGGGGCTTGCTATTGATCATTACGGGTTGGTGTTTTAGTGGTATTCACTCGAAAGAGATGTGTCTTTTTATGTTGACCTTCAATCAGAACACCGAGATGATCTGTCTTCTGGATATTTTGGTGTCTATTGAATAAGAGGTCATGACCGTCATCAGCATAATCTATGTCGTCAAGGATTGAGGTAAGTGTCCACTGCAATCTCTGTCCTCTACCTTATGTGACGTTTCTTATGACCCAATCAATTGCCAGGGAGAATAGCATGGGAGATAGAGTAGATCTTTGTCTGCACTTTGAATGGTAGTTACGTATCACTTGGCCTCAAAGTTCTCATAGAGGGACTGGGTGATACGAACCAGTTTCTGTCGGGTGCTTTGTTGATGCAGGGTCTTTCAGAGAGACTCGCGGTGTAAACTTTTGAAAGCCTTCCCAAAATCACCTAATACAAAATAAAGTGTGCTGCTCCAAGATGTATGTGGCTGATACAGGATTTCCCCTTTCTGAATCCGGCTTGCTCCTTGCGTAGTATGTCTTCTACGGTAGTTTTAATGCACTGTGCTATGATTCTGCTGAAGACCATGCTAGTGTGGGAGAGAGAAATATAAACCCACGCCAGTTGTCGCAGTTTTCAAGGTCACCTTTCTTGGGCAACCTGATGGTGGCTCGTTCTAGTCATCTGAAATATCCTCTTTGTCTCATATATCTTGGAGGATACGCTGCAGTATGAAACCATACTTTTTTTCTTATGCCTTCAGCATCTCAGGACGTACACCATCCTCTCCTGGGCCTTTACCATTCTTCAATTTGTTTATTGTATTGCCATTTCACTCGGTGTGATACAGTCCATTCCTATCTCTACACCTGCCTCTGTCTCATCTTCGTCTTGGAGTATCAATGGATATGTCGGCTCAGGATTTTCTCTAAATGCCCTCTCTACCTCTTCAACTTTGTCATTTCATTTGTGATTGCTTAATAATTTTCATGTCTTTCTGTTCGGCGGCTGCCTGTGTTTCTTCAGCAAGTTACACATGTTGATGAGCCTTTTGCCATTGTCTGTTAGGTCACTCATTGTATGTTGATCCATCACTCTTCTACTGTTGTGATTATTCTGCCCAGCTCTTGCATTGAAATCGCCCATCATTAGGGTGGCATCATGCATTGAAATACCATCAAGTACTGGCTGTAGAGAGCTGAAGAAGTTGTCGTTTGCTTATTCTTTTGCATTGGAATCTCTACTTTGTCGTGGTGGTTGTTACCACTTCGCTCTAATAATGTAATGACTTCCCCTGTTTCTGTCTACTGCACTCATGACCAACCGGGATAAATAGTATCTTCTCATCTCATGTGCTACTTCTACTAGTCTTCCGGTTTGGTATATAGCGTTCGGGCATTCTAGCACCCAAATCAGATGTGATGTTATGGTGTCAGGAAACTTTCTACTAGGCTGTTAGTCATTATGATTTCCAGATGTATGTTTTGTTTCACTCCATCTACCAGTTGAAATATTGTTCCTTCTAATCGTTTCCGTAGCAAATGTGGGTTTTACGGGGTAAAGTTGCTGGCCCTAGGTCCAACCCTCCTTTCTCATCCGGGCTGTGGACCGGCAATAGCGGAGTTTTAACTGTATAAGTCTATAACTAGTTTTAATTTTGAAAAAAGGTCATGTTTTTTAAAATTATTTTGATGGATATTTTTGCAAGAACTCTGCTTGATCTTTTTTTTATGCACACATTTGTAAATTTCTTCTGTATCGCAGTAATAAATGAACGGCTAGTGGACTGATACATGTATGCACAATGTTTACAAAGTAGATAACCCAAATTAAAACACAAATGAAATTTTTTTTGTTACATGCAATAACAATTTAGACTCTTAATGTTTGAATAAATCTAGGTTTTAAAAGCACCACAAAGCAAAATGTAGCATAGTAACTTATAAGGGAATAAATTTCTGATGAGGGACTGCGGAAAAAAATGAAAGCGGGACGATAATCGACAGAAGCTTCGAACGTTCTCGTTAAATCTCAGTTTATACAGATAAAAACTTAAATGATAGGTGCTCAAGGTGCAAGAATTGAAATGATTCATGAAATATTACGCATTCAAGATTTTACATGCTGACTATTCTCATTAGTTAAGTTACTATTTTGGTTGGTGTATGGTCGGTTAAGTAATGATGTTGTATGTGTATTATATTATTAAAAAATATTCATTGACTTGAAAGTATGAAATAAAAAGAGAAGCCTCGGAAATTTGTTTGGTTTCTCTATCAGTGTACATGTATGCAGGTTATTCGGAGATAAAAGTTTTCTCAGATACGAAGCAGATCCGCCAGGTCCTCTCATCGAAATTAAAAACTCAAGGAGTACGATACTTCTTACAAAGCCAAAATATCATTGAGATCCGAAACAACGATATGATACCTTAAGTTCTAGTGTCTTGAATAGGACTTATAGTGAGAGCTAAAACGTGAAAGGTCGGTGTCACTGAATAACCGAGAGCTCTCGTCGAAGTGTAAGAAAAAATGATCAAGTTTACAATATTTTATCTTCAATTTTACATTATATTTTATCCTTTTATTTTTACTACAGTACTATAGATTAAATGGGAAAAAAAAATTAAAGTTTATGGTTGATATCACAACCTTGCTGAAGAATTATTTGGTCCATGTCCCTTCGAATTTTGGCGGACAGATGTTAAAGTGGCGTGTAGCGATGAATTAGACTAGTTCTTCCATATTTACACAGCTTGTGATCTATACAGCCTTTTGTATCATGGTATTGATATGCAGTACATTTTACATTGTGTGCACCAGGTTTAATCCATTTTAAAATATTTTGCTGTTATGAATGAATCTTCCGTTTGTTGGTGCTTATGTCGCTGTGAAATAGCAGTACTTTTACTCACTTTTTTCTACCAATCGCGGCAGCTCAGTGGTAGAGCGTTCGCCTCGTAACTGGGGGAGAATCACGAGTCTTTCGGATGTGACCATAAAAACGGAGGTCTTGTGTCGCGGCAGGCATTAGCAATATTCACGAGCACTCTGGTCTCGGTCAATATGTCACTTCTCGGGTTGCTAAAGCATCATATTGGCCTAAAATGTTATTTTATGTCAGTTTTGATTTCTAACCTTTCCTATCGTTGGTTTGTTCTCGTGTTCTGTTTTGGACCGCTGGTTAAACCAAAAGTTCCTCTAATACATGTATGTTGATATTGACTGGTAACACAAAATACGTGGGCTATCGACAAAAGCTGAAAATAGCAAGGTCTACATGTATATCTAGTCCTAAAAGTGAGCAATGTAGAAATTCGCTATATAAGAACTCATTTTATATGAAGGTACAGCATACAAAAACTGCAAAATGCATAATCAAAATAATTTCACTTTGTTTTGCTCAAGAAAAATGTTGGTGCATAGGTTAAAGAACCCTCACTGCTAAGTATATGTTTAAATTTGTGGTACTTCACATACAGCTGGTGACGTCTTGAGTGAAAAGTTTTCGACGGGACATAAAACAAACAATCGATCAATCTCTTAGAAAAGAGAGCTTTAAGAGTGACTAAAGATGACTCTTCAAATAATGGATGATGGTAACTTACTGGCCATGTCCAAAAAGAAATCGATGGAGGTATTGATTCCCGCCTACCTTTTGTCAGAAGAGTTTGAATACAGAATTCCATGAACATGAAACTTACCACAACACGTGATTATAATCTACCGATTATTAAGTCTCCCAAACAAAGTACATGTAATGGCTGTATAAAAGTGGCTCTTTCAGAGTACAATTATTTTTCTCCCTTGACAAAATCCTTGGCAATTTTAACTTCATTTCAAACAAATCTAGATCACAAAGACTTTGATTTTGAATTTTTCACAGAACTCCCTTTTTTCTTCAGTAAAACTGGTGTCACTTGACCTTGATCTTAATTTGTAGGTACAAACATCCTCTAATCATTTTTGATGATCCAATAAGGTCTTCCGTTGGAAACGGAAGACGTTAATAAGAACCAAGATTGATTGATTGTATCTTGCTTAACGTCTCGCTCGAGAATTGTTTACTCATATGGGGACGTCACCAAGACCGGTGGAGGGCTTCAAATTTAGGCCTATGCTAGGCGCTTACGGCCATTGAGCAGTGAGGGCTCTTTAGCGTGCTACACCTACTGTGACACGGGAAATCCGTTTTTAAGGTAATCTCCGTGGACCCATGACATTCACACCTGATGCCGAGCGTTTGGCGATGGAACTGTCACTAAGAACCAAGAAAAAACAAATCTACAAACGAATTTTAGAGACTTAATATTGTAATGGATAATTATTTAAATATCAAAAAATTGACAATCCAAGTATTATTCAGCAATGATTCAGTTGCCATTCAGTTGTCTGTGGCATTTCATCTTGTGAAATGCGTCTAATCAGCAGTGAGCATGTGTATATACATATATGTATGTACCCATACACACACATACATGTATATCTTCACACTTACACATACGTGTACAAACACACTGCATCTGGTATATAACAAAATCATTGACATGATATAACAAGAAAGAAAGGTCGTTATTTTGAGAAGAAAAAACCCCCACACCATTATATGCACACAAAGAACCGGAAACTCCCCTATGAAGGGTTAAGCAATCGTTGAGTCTCCTTAATGAAAGTTCCTTAATCTCCAAATGAAGAGGCTGCAGTATTAGATAATGAAATAGGTGAAAAGAACTTTAAGAATTCAAAATTGAAAGCAGGACAAAAACGCGCTAAAACACCGGAAGTGGGATTAGTTGCCTATTTACGCAGATAAAGGTACCAAAGGTGTGGAAAAATAGGTCACTGAGTAAGATAATGTCCCGAGCTGATTGTAACTGATATAGTGGGAAAAATCAACAAACGTTATGGTTTCATATCAACGCCAAGGGGTGTGTGCACTTTGCAATATTGGATTTGTGGCGAAATCGGTCACAACTGCCCAAATTGATTGTATCTTACTGAAAACACAATGAATATAGACAAAATCACTTTAATTAAGCTTGTATTCAACACAACTAAACGAAACAATATTCAGGAAAAGTAAAGTTTTCTCTTCCTGATGAAAATGATAGAGAAAAGGAAAATTGATTAGATTTATTGCGTTTTCATTGAAGATATCTACAAATCAAAGACGATGTTTCTTAATCAGCATGTTTTCTCTTACAAGTGCTATATTGGGCACTCCATTGATCATAGATGGTTCTTGTATCACCTCCTTTGAAGTTAATTTCTTACGTGACAATTATTTTTGTAAGGATTGAATGCATCTTTGATGAACACTTCCTCCAACTAACATTATGTATGCTGTCTGCGATTCTGACGGATTTCCCTTCCTTCCCGCCCATTGTAGCAAACACTAACGTACTTTGTATCTCTCAAATGGTTAGTGAAGAATGGTTCGAAAGTGAACATTTCAATGATCATAATATACGATTATATGAAATTTAATTTGTTAGATAAATGTGATCCCAAATGACTTGCATCCATACCCTTACTGACGTACTATAAAACAAATCTAAAGAAACCGATAACATACACCAAATCTTACAGTAAAATCTTTGTTCTATTTCATTTGGTGATTTTTATTTCACTAATCATTTGTAACTTTTGATATCACAACGAATAGTAAGTGTTATTCGTAAAACAGAAAATGGTAGATGGGTGGTCCAAACAAAGACCAACATACCAAGTAGTATCAAAAGCAAAAATAGATCAATTTACAAATGCTAAGTCCAATTCACCTGAAACAAAATTACTGATGTGAAAGAAAAGTCTAATGGAACAGAATAAGACTTAACAAAGACAAGGAAAGATCCTCGTAAGTTATGTGGTCATAGAACAATTCATATGGATTAGGCTAAACCATTACCAGTCCCGGTGTTAGAACGTTCGCTTCGTGGATTCGAGCCCCATTCGTACCTTGGCTGCGTCAGACCTAAAACGTAAAACTTGGTATAGTAAATGCTCCCCTGTCCATCACACCGTAATTGAAAGTGAGAGTCGTGGGTCTTTCGGAGACCGTAAAAACTGAGGTCACGTATAACATCAGTCCTTTGAGCGTTTCTCTTGATAGAAATCGTCACGATATCAACATCAGTATGTCTCTTGATAGAATTTGCAACGGTATCAACATCGATATTTCTCTTGATAGAAATCGTCACGATATTAACATCAGTATGTCTCTTGATAGAATTTGCAACGGTATCAACATCAATATTTTTCTTGATAGAAATCGTTACGATATCAACATCAGTATGTCTCTTGATAGAATTTGCAACGGTGTCAACATCGATATTTCTCTTGATAGAAATCGTTACGATATCAACATCGGTTGTGATTGATTGTATATTGTTTAATGTCTCGCTCGAGAATTTTTCACTCATATGGACATGTCACCATTAACGGTGAAGGGCTGAAAAATTTAGGCCTATATGCTCCTCGCTTATGGCCTTTGAACAGGGATGGCTCTTTATCGTGTCACACCTGCTGTGACATGGTACCTCGGTTTTTGCGATTTCATCCGAAGGACAGCCCCATTTAGTCGCCTTTTACGACAAGTAAGGGTACTAAGGACCTATTCTAACCCGGATCCCCACGGGACATATTAACATCGGTATTTGTTTTGGACATGCAAGCATCTTACCATATTCGATGGAAGAACATAATTATGGTGGCAGCAATATTTAGTTCTAATTAAAAGTTCACAGTAAAGAAATCAGATTATTGGAGTCAGAGAGTTGTATGTAAGTGATGAATTCTTTGATTTAAATGTATGTTATAATATACGGTGTTCCATATACTATATCATGAACGGATTTCCATATGTAACAAACGCATATATGCGCAGTTCTTATTCAGTATAACGAATATACAGAAAGGCAAAAATAGAAGAAGAAAAAAACCTAACAACGTATTTAAAGAAGGTGAGTTGTCAGTGGGTATTGTCATATACAATTTCTAAGTTTTTATTAAATACTAGTCACAGTAATACTGCCGAAAGTTTTATTCGTTACTTAACTTTCGGTTTGATTGTATTTGTGTGAAAGTTTTATATCGTATAACAAGTAAAGTTTTCAGTGAATATATACATTCAAACTTATGTCTTCGTGCAAAATTGTAGCTCTGACGTAATTTAAACGGGGAAGGAATGTAGGGGAGGGGCGCATATATCTCCGGGGAAACGCCGGACGTAGACTAGGCTAGTAACGGTATACCCTGAAGGTTCCAACTCTATCAGTGTATAATGCTATAAATAACCCCACTTCTGGAGCACAATGAAGTACGTGTGTATTAGTATTTTAATTCTACACTTTTATTACGAACATTATACACAAAATTACCATGACGTAAATAATTATCATAATAAAACGATAAAATGATTTATGTGGATTTCATATGATTCGTTTGCTTGCCATTTTCATCCAATGGTTGCTTAAATATGAGTAGTCATTTACTCAATGGTCAAAATCTTGTGCTTTTAATTGCAAAGTGATAAGTGAAATAACTAAGAAGGGTCATGAGACTCGCTGAGGAAAATTATACCCCGACAGAAGAGCAACCCATCAAGTGGATTTCAGATAATAATTTGACAAGTTACTAGCACTGACATAAAGCATTCACAGTTGGTGCAGTCTATTTTATCATTCTCTTTGGGATTATTTCCCCTGCTTATTTTCTTACGAGTACCTTGATAAATTATGTACATTGCTCTCGTGCCTTTTTCCATTGGTGTTTCAATTGTCTCTATGATTATTACAACATTGTCTTGCGTTCTAAATGAAACATGATCAACACGCAGACGTATGGGAAGAATAATCTAATCCATATAATTAAAAAAAAGCCAACATAAATTGTGTTTCATTTTCCAAAATGAACATTTTTGATTTCCTCAAATATCGAACGACTTAGTGCGCAAGAATCATATTGCTATTTCATATATGTCTTTCAATGATAAGTACCTAAAAGAGAAATATTCTTCTTCAATGCCCTCGAAAAAAACAACAACAACCAAGCACCGAAAGGGATACCTTCGATAAAAAATGACGACAAACGACATATGCTTAATATCTGTTGTCAAATTATAAAATGCCATATGGATCCATATCCGAAAAATATAATCTCATATTTCGAATATTTTATAGGATTTTCATTATTTTAAGAGTCAAATTCACCTTTGTCATATATGGTTTTCAAAGAGTCGCCTACGACAAAGGTAGCTTTAAAGTAGTAGATGATAGTCAGAGTGCACTGTTGATTTTCATGAGAAAAAAGGGGATAGCAGGCACCGATACCCGAGAACTTGTTAAAAATATTTATGAAGGTACATTTTAGCTGCTTAATTTCTAAGTCTATTGGTAGATTTGAGTTATGGAAAAGATTACCAATTACTTCTTCCATCACGATTCTAATCCACACGGACACCG
The DNA here is from genome assembly GCF_947568905.1 of Ostrea edulis. Taxonomy (NCBI): domain Eukaryota; kingdom Metazoa; phylum Mollusca; class Bivalvia; order Ostreida; family Ostreidae; genus Ostrea; species Ostrea edulis. Next base: position 19,247,014 of record NC_079164.1, on the reverse strand, counting down.
TGGGAATCACAAATTTCCAGAATTCCTCATCGATCCCATTTTGCTGACAAAAATTCCTTGCGAAAATGGTGTGCTTGACATTTGCTTGTTAGGGAAGGATAAAGTGGGTATCTGCTCCTATTTAAAAAAGGAATTAAACATTTTCGAAACTTCAGGTTTCCAACACGATGCACTGCCTTCCAAAGGGAATCCCCAATACCTGAGTAGGAGTGAAGGCAGTATCATGTATACAGAATTAGAAGGGAATACTGTAAGCAAAACTGAATATCCACCTTCCCAAAATAGAGATGATCAAGATGTTGAAATGGTGTCAGAGAAAGGAATTATTAAAGAGCCAGAGAAGAGGAGAGACAATACAACAAGTGCCACCGCATCCGATAAAGACAGCGAAGCTTTAAAGAAACAAAGCAAGAAAAATGCGAAGAAGAAGCGTGAAAAAAAGATGGAGGTGGATGAGGAGAATAAGAATACAAGCAAAATAGAAAGAAAAATAAATGACGGTGCAACTGAAAGAAACAGAAAAACAAGCGATATTCTTATAACAGAGAAATGGATTCCACGGGGAATACACTGTACAAAATCAGGAGGTGCGATCGTATGCCTTTGGAACGGACTACGGGGTGAAAGATCGCAGGGAAAAGTCGTAAAATATAGCAAGGATGGAGAAGTGTTGAAGGAATATGAAACCCACCACCACAACCCTCTTTACGCTCGCCCTATGTATGTTACCGAAAACCATAATGGGGATATTTGCGTTTCAGACTGGGAGAGAAAAAGTGTCATTGTAGTGAACCAGTCAGGTACGAAAAGGTTCGAATATGAAAGACATAAGATGCAAAATGATGAAGAACAGGAATTTGATCCAAGAGGTCTGTGTACAGATTCCCTGAAGAACATTCTTATTGCTGATTATTGGTGTCATCGACTTCATGTATTGGACGAAAATGGCCATTTCATACGCTTTCTAATCTATCAAAATGCACGAGGCCCAACTGGAATTTGCATCGACGAAAACAACTTGCTTTACGTTTGTGAATTGGGAGGGAAAAGCATCAATGTGATAAAGTATTTGAAAGAAACAATTAAACCAGAGTAAAGTACAGCTAGAAAGTACTGGTGCATATCTTCGTATTTATCATCTCAAGGATATTGGTCCCTGAGATTTAGTGTACCCTGATGTGTGATTTAGTGAAAGAAGTTTTGATTTTAACCACTTACGAATGGAAATTTTTCAATTGAACTTAATGAATTCGTGTGTCGTTAATAAAGGATTCCATATGTATATCATGCAGCTGCTTACCACTGTATGTAATAAGTTCATAGTATTATCAACTGTTTAATTGTCTGATCATACTGATTATCAAAGTTTAAACTGATATCATTTGAATGTAGAGTTTATAAACTATATACTGTGAATTTTAATGAACAGTAGTACCCACTTAGAACCGTGATATGTTAGGGATATTTACTAAGGGATATAACATTTGCGTATTGTGTTACGGTGAATTCTTCATCAAATCCTAACAATGCCTGTATCTTCATCTAAAGTTATATTGTTAAAAAATAACACTTGTATATCTTATATCTATTTTGACACTAGTACTTGTGAACGCCGTAGGATAGTACAGAGAGGCACGGGGGAGAAAGTATACCAACTCATTCGATGCTTCATCGGAACATATCCGATGGTCCGGGTTTGTCATATTCTCGATTTTGTATTCTTTATGGGAATTATAAGATTGATCACTGTTTGTTATCTTTACTTTTGTCATTTTCCTTAACCGTATTTCTCAATAAATACATAATAAAATATCAACATTATTTTTGATAACTGGGATATATCCTTTATTATTTTGATGCCATGATCAGAATGTGAATGTTGCGGACAAGAAAATAGCAAGACAGTGTATTTCTATATGCCCGTCTAAGACTGGACGTATCATGGTATGGCGATCATGACCGTCCATATGTCTGTTTCATGTCCGGTTCATAACTTAAATACTATGAGACCTATAATAATGAAACTTTGTCAGAGCATACATCTTGGATTGAGGGTGGATCGCAATTTAAAGTTAGGTCACTGTGACCTTTGATTGAGACGATATGGCCAAGCACGACAAAGACGCCTCAAAGCACATCGGAGGTGAGATTAGATGCCTATTTACGCAGGTACCAACGACGTGGAACAAGTGTTTATCAAATAAGATGGTGTCTCAATTCGATTGTAACCGATAAGCATAAAACTAAGTGGAAAATCAAAAAACGTTATGGTTTCACATCAACGCCAAGGGGTGTGTGCACATTGCGATATTGGATTGAGGGGGGGGGGGGTGTCAGTCATAAATGCCTAGATCGATTGCATCTTACTTAAAACACAATGAATATAGACAAAATCGCTTTAATTAAGCTTACATGCAACACATCAATACGACACAATATTAAGGAAAAGAAAAATTTCTCTTCCTGGTAAAAGTCACGAGAGAGAAGGAAAATTTGGTAAGATTTGTTACGTTTTTATTGAAGATATCTACAAATTAAGCACGATGTTTCTTAATCAGCACGTTTTCTCTTACAAGTGCTATATTGGACACTCTATTGATCATAGATAGTTATTGTATCACCTCCTTTGAAGTTAATTTCTTACGTGACAATTATTTTTGTAAGGATTGAATACATCTTTGATGAACACTTCCTCCAACTAACATTATGTATGTTGTCTGCGATTCTGACGGATTTCCCTTTCTTCCCGCCCATTGTAGCAAACACTAACGTACTTTGAAAGTGAATATTTTAATGATCATGATATACGATTGTATGAACTTTGATTCGTTAGATATATGTCATCCCAATGACTTGAATTTATACCCTAACTAGTGTTCTATAAGACAAATCTAAAGAAACGATAACGTACACAAAATTTTGGTGCCATTTTAGTTAGTCTGTTAGATCATTTGACAAATTGATGATTTCTTTGATTTAAGGAGGCGGAGTCTAATTCGAGTGCTCATAACTTTGCGCGTCTTTTTATGTTCATGCATTCGTTGATGCGATGTTGAAGCATTCTTAAATACTGTGTTCTCACTGGAAATTTAACATTACCCGCAACGTTTATGTGTTAGAAATTGTGCTTTATATATATTGATAGGGAAAAATTAATTAATAAGGAAAAATGCTTAAATGGCTCTTACTACATCATTGTTTTCCGGTTTTGTTAACAATACATGAAGCTAAAAAGAAAAAACCCGAAGCAAGACTCGCTCGCACATTCGAACATTAAAATTATTACGAATTTACATCAAAAGAAACATAGCAACGATCTAATCAGCTTTATGTCCTTTGCAAAATAATTCCTCTACGCCAATATATACCAAAATATATCAAATTTAGAGGGATGAGATATTTAAAAAAATTCCTCGATATATATGTAACTTCTGTACCAAGCCAGATGGTCGACTTTTTACTAATTTACAATTCATTAATATTAATATTTATTGGACGATGGGCTAAATATAAAAAGAAGAATTTGATACATTGTCAGAATGGGTTAAAAGCATTAGAGGGATATTAAAATCCCGCATTAGACACATGAAAACAAAAGTACGTACCATCTATCCTTCTGTGTTTAGTAAACCAGAAGTGATAAAAGAATTAAATAGGTTACACGAGGAATATGTTTTAGTTCCAGCTGACAAAGCTAGTAACAACATTGTCTTTGTTTGTAAGGCTCATTATTACAACTGTATTTTAAACGAACTTGGCATTAATTCCACTTTTGGTAATCATACTTATACTCCAACTGCCCTTTTAAAAGACGAAATTCTTCAAAACCATGCTTCAGTTTTAGACACATTTAATATCCCAGTCAATGGGTCGAATGAATATGAGTTACCGTACCTATACTGGATTCCTAAACTACATAAAAACCCTTACAAACAAAGATACATTGCTGGACCCAGTAAGTGCTCTACCAAGCCCCTATCTTTGCTCCTCACGAAAATATTAACAACTGTGAAGGAGAAACTTCAAACTTACTGTGTGACTACATATGCCAGAAGTGGTGTTAATGAAATGTGGATTCTAAAAAATTCCAAAGAACTTTTAGTAAACTTGAAATCGCAGAATTTTTCCCAAATCAATAACATTAAAACCTATGACTTTTCAACACTATACACGACCATTCCTCACGATAAATTAAAGACTAGACTTTTTTTTACATCATAGACAGTTGCTTCTTCAACAAAAACGGAAAACGGAAATATTCATATCTAGTGATCAGTCATTCAAAAACTTACTTTGTTAAACACCACTCTAATTCCACGCACAAGTACTCTGAAGTTGAAATAAAAAATATGCTAGAGTTCCTCATTGACAATATCTTCGTTGGAATTCCCATGGGCACGAATTGTGCTCCTTTGTTAGCTGACCTGTTTCTATATTCATATGAAGCAGAATTTATTCAAAAACTTCTACGCAAGCAGAAAAAATCTCTCGTTGTGGCTTTCAATTCGACATTTAGATATATCGATGACGTTTTGTCTATTAACAATAATAGCTTTCATTCATATGTCGATTTGATATATCCCTGTGAGCTCGAAATAAAGGACACCACAGAGTCGTCCACTTCTGCTTCATACTTAGATATTTTATTGAAAGTAGACATTAACGGCAAACTGACAACTCAACTGTATGACAAACGGGATGATTTCAGCTTCTCCATCGTCAACTTCCCATATTTATGTAGCAGTATTCCATTATCACCTGCATGTGGTGTTTATATATCTCAACTGATTCGATATGCAAGAGCTTGTTCTATGTATAGTCAGTTTTTAAATCGAGGTAAGTTACTGACAAACAAGTTGATGGTACAGGGGTTTCAACAGTCTCGATTGAAGTCAGCATTTTGCAAATTCTATGATCGTTATAACGATCTAGTTCGTCAATACAACCTATCATTGGGTCAAATGCTGTCTGACGTGTTTCATACCGATTGTTAGACCGTTCGTGACACACTGGTGTTGACTACGGATAACTCCGTTTACATGACCAAGATATAGGGCTCACGGCGGATGTGACCGGTCGACAGGGAATTTGCATCGACGAAAACAACTTGCTTTACGTTTGTGAATTGGGAGGGAAAAGCATCAATGTGATAAAGTATTTGAAAGAACCAATTAAACCAGAGTAAATAAGAGCCGGAAAGTACTGATGCATATCTTCGGATTTATTATCTAATAATTTGGGTTGCTGGGATTTAATGTACCTTGATGTGTAATTTAGTGAGAGAAGTTTTAATTTTATCAGGTTACTAATTGCAATTTTTCCATTGAACTTAGTGAATTCGTATGTCGTTAATAAATGATTTCATATGTATATTATCGGTGGTATATATATAGTGTACCACTTGCAGTGTTAGGAGTTCATAGTTTCATCAGCTGTCTAATTGTCTGATTATGCTGATGATCAAAGTTCAAATCGATTTTATTTGCATGTTGAGGGTTTGAACTATATACTGTGAATTTTGATAAACAGTAGTGCCCACGATGTAGAACCATGGTGTTATTAGGAATACTTACTAAGGGATATAAGACAAGCATGTTGTTTTACGATTAATTCTTCATCGAATCCAAATAATGCCTGTATCTTCAACTAAAGCCATACAATTAAGAAATAATGCGTGGACATCTTATATCTCCTTTGACATTTGTATGTACGAAGACCGTAGGATTCTGCAGAGAGACACGGGGAAAGTATACCAGAAAGTATATAAACTCTTCGCAGACTACATTGCAATGTGTCTAGTGGTCCGGGTTTGTCATCTACTCTCGATTTTGCATTCTTTATCAGAATCATAAGTTTGATCACTGTTTCTTATTTTCCTTTTTTCATTTTCCCTAACCACATTTCTCAATAAAATATACATCTCTTATTATATTTATTAATATTTGTCGTTTTTTCGTGGTGTGTGATATTTGAGTATGTCTCTTGATAAAGACGCGGGTTGCGTCGAAAATTTGAGGTTTAAATAACCAACAGTGTCGTGGCCTTTTCAGTGCTTTTATAAAGTTATACATTTCTTTTCTGACCTTGTATCATTTTAGACCCGACATTTTAAGAAAGTAGGGTGTTGTTGGATTTTTGTGGATATATATATATATATATATACATATATATATATATATATATATATATATATATATATATATAGCTTGAAAATACGGATATATATTTAATTGCTGGAATAAAATTTAGAAAATCATTTCAAAATTAAGGATTATCTCCCTTATGCATAGCTCTTATCCTTGGACGAATTTGGCTTGAGCATCACGGAAGAGACATTTTTTGTCGAAATGAGCATCTGGTGCATCAAAATTGGCACCGTATAAGTTTTACATATATATATGAATGATCTATCATACTAAATTCATAATGCTAGATCATATATGAAACACTAAAAAGACCCAATATTTTTCTGGGAAAATAGCACATGGTATGCTAATAAGACAATCACGTGGCCAGACTCGGCTCCTTTTGGATAGAAAGTGTTTAAAAAGAGAAGCTGTATATCGGAACTATTTTCATTTATATCTTTACAAACGTAGTTTTTGTCATGTTGAAGAGAAACACTCTGGAGAGTCATCCTTGGCTAGTGAAGATGAGTTATTGTATGCAGATCAATGTTGTTTTTTTGTTTCATTTTATTCATAGAATACCTTAGTGTTGATATCTTTGATAGATTCTTTACATCGAAACACGCAAGAGAAATTTTGTATTGATAAAAAGTTGATTGAGGATATGTATAATAATATTTTGAAATTGAAAACTTTCAAATTTACTTTATTTAGTAAAAAATGTAGCTTTAGTAGAAAGTGATCTGAAAAAATTCAAAACCCTACTGGACTCGAACCCACAATCTACAGTCCTAATTAAAATCCTACCCCAGTCCTAACTCGACTCCTACTTCAGTCCTTAGACCTAACACGAGTCCTACTTTAGTCATAACTCTCAACTCGAATCTTACTCCAATCCTTATTAGAATCCTACTTCAGTCCAAACTCAAATCCTACTCCAGTCATCAATCGAGTCCAACTGTGTCCCTAACCCCTAACTCGAGCCCTACTCCAGTCCTACTCCAATCCTAACTCCTAACTCAAGTATAACTACAGTCCTAACTCCTGGCGCAAGTCCTACTCCGGTCCTAACTCCTGAATTGAATCCTACTCCATTCCTAACTCCCGATTCGAATCCTACTCCAGTCTTAACTCCTGAATCGAGTCCTACTCCAGTCTTAACTCCTGAATCGAGTCCTACTCCAGTCCTAACTCTTAACTCGAATCCTACTCCAGTCCTAACTCTTAACTCGAATCCTACTCCAGTCCTAACTCCTGAATCGAGTCCTATTCCAGTCCTAACTCCTGAATCTAGAAAGGAGAGGTAATTCACCCCCCCCCCAACATTAGAACGCCTTTTAAAACTGGAAGAGATTTCGTGTTTGCGGCCTCAACTTCAATTGAAAATTCAAACAATATACATTTATTGCATGATAGTGAGGGAGATATAAATATTCATATCTCCCGAACAGTCATGCAATAAATTGTTTATTATACCGAAACAAAGCAAGACTACAAAAACAAATTTGAAATTGGAGTCCACTCAACTATACATTGTATGTAGCTGAGATTGCCTTAACTGTCAACGTATTAGGGGGTACAAACAACGAATTACAGTGATATGAAAACCAGTTTTTGTATTTCCATTCTCCATGGATGCTGATTTACTCGCTTGCTTTTTCTACCAACCAAAACCAAGCGATTTAAATGTATATCAGAGACCCGCATATTTTGTGCCTTACGAACTATCAATCTGATTAAAACCAGATCCTGAGATCCGCTCACTTAGATCGCTACCTATTGTAGCGATTGTGAGCGTATTCTAGGATCTGATTTTAATCAGATTGTACGAACTATCAAAGTACACATCCGATTGCAAAGTACAATGACTCAAACTTATTGTGACGTCACAATAAACTTCGTTTACCTTGACGTTAAGTATATGGAAATGCACGAGACTGTGTGTTTTTTGTTGCATGCGTCATTCGGAACACTCGGGTTTGTTCATTTTACTAGACACTAACCAAACTTCACTCTCTTAGGGAAGATCCTAATTATGACATGTGTCAAAATAGTTCAGAAATAACACTTCACTTTTTCCTGAAGTGTCCAAAATGTTGTATACAAAGACAAAGAGTAATACAAAGTTTTAATAATCTACAAATACCATGCATTACCTTTAACTTTAGAACTCATTTTAATGGTGACAACAACCTTAATTATAAACAAAATGTTGCAATTTTCAGAATTGTACCTGAATTGATCTTGTTTGCAAATAGATTCGTTTAATTGATTTCATTCTCGTACCAAAGAACCAACCTGTTTATATTTTTCTCTTTTTTTATAGTAATTCTTGATATTCATACCTAAACTACTCTTGTCAGTCATACATTAAGTTGTAAATTATTATAGAATTTGAAGCATATCACACTGCTGTTATCATTCATCGGTAATTATGCAAACATGTAATCAAACATTTCTCTATCTGTATGACCTTGACTATGTACTTGTATGGAGAAGGCATATAGGCATTGCCTGTCTAATCCATTTATGTTTATACTGTACATAATAAAATATTGTTTCAATCTAAAATACAGATTGTTAAGCCGTTAATGAGACACTGATTTTGACTTTGGATTGGGTTACTCCGTTAACCTGATCAAGAATATGAATGAAAATTTATCAAAAGGGACGTTAAGGAAAGTCCGTGCTTTTACGTATCCGGTTTTAAATTTTAAACACCGACTAGAAAGTTCCAGTTATAACTTCTATGTCTGATGTTTGAACTGTACGAGTCAAATTTAGCATTCAAATGTGAATCTTAGATATATTTACCATGAATTATTATACTATCAAGTCCTCACTAGGTCCAATGGTACAAAGCAATGTAATATCTACATTGATCTCTAAAAGGCTCATAGCTTGCAATCTAAGCCTGAACAAGTTAAAAATCATACATAGGCGTGACCCTCACAATGGAATTCAAACTGTTTTTAGTGAGTTTGTGTTTGGTTCAAAGAAACGCAGAATTATAAATCCTCAGAAGATCATCAGCAAAGTTGTTGAATATTTGAACTCTTCTTCACAAGTACTTTCAAGAAACAAAATTATTTGTACATGAGCTGTAGTTGCTAGAATATACACATATGTTACACTATATTTATTTTTTCTATAAGTATGAGATAGCATGTAGGTATTTTTATGTATGATATGATTGATAGCCAAACAAAAAAAAAAAAAAAAAAAAAAAGAATAACACACACACCAAAAAAATTGTGAGAAAAAGGAAGAGGTGGGGGTGCCCCCCCCCCCTCCTACTCCTTGTGTTCTAATTGTCAGGGACAAAATTTTCAGTATGATTTATACACACACACACACACACACACACACACACACACACACACACATATATATATATACATTGTCATATTCTGTTAATCTTGATTTTAAGACTGTATTTGCTGTTACAATTTACTATTTTCAAAGTGTGCAAAGAATAATTGTAAAACTTAAATTCAAAAATGGGGGTTTACGTATTCAAGAGACCATTTTGCAAAATATCTCTGGTCAACTATGGTAAAATATGTTTTTTTGTTAACCTTAGATATAATTCTAAATATTTTAAAAGAAAAACTGGCATGTAAACAATTTAGATTTTGAGAATTTTTCAAAATTGCGATATTCTGTGATTTTTTTTTCTGAAGGATGTGAGCAGATTAAACAGCAATTGTGTATGTTTTCAACTGAATATCCTTAAAAATTCTCTCAGTAAATGAATAGCTATTGGTTTCTATATATTATAGCTTAATATGATGTGCTTTGGTGCATATTTTTAATAAAACATGAGATCATGCATTCTTGTGTTAAAATTTGGCTTTTGCATTTGGGGGTATATGTCCTCTGTAGCACATAGTATAAAAATAAACCCGCAAAGGTATGTCTAATATGGGTTGTTTAGTTAGTTTATGAGTTGTTAAAGTTATTTAAATGAAAAAAGAATTTGATTGACAGAAATTTCTAATAGTATTTACCTACCTTAAACAATATACAATCAAATGTTTTTTTAATTGGCAGCCGCATTGTATAAATTAAGTGGCGGCCGCCAGATTTAAGTGTTGGCCACCATGCAGTTAAATTAACCGGCGACCGCCAGATAATAAGGGGCGGTCGCCAGTTAACTTAAGTGGCGACCGCTACATAAATCATGTGGCGACCGCCAGTTAAATAAATATTAATTCTATACCCTTTCACCTATCGGCTTCCGAACACATCACCAGAATTTCATGAGAACGATGAATTCTATATTTGTAGTGTATTTTGTTTAGACTGAATATATCCGGAACTGTAGAACACGCCGTTTCCTGATTTGATTCCGGATTATAACAACCGAGGGATTTTTCTAAAGCTTCAATCCGGAAATCAATTTACATATTCTTGAGCAAATCATTGAAATAAACTTCTTTCTAAAACAGTATATTTGCATGATATTAACTTCCATAGTTCAATTGTATATACATGTATAAATGCTATAAGAAGTCAACAGATAATTGCTAGACGCTACTTCGCGACATTTGATGCGATCAATTATGAATAATCGTTGTTAAAGATACTAAAATCTTCTTGAATTATCCATTGCTTATTGACTGTTGTTTGGGTTATCGTATTCTGTCAACTATTTGGTGCCGGTGCATACATGAACAGATGCATTATATTTCTCATGACATTACATGCATCTTTATTGATCTAATTATTTCTTCTGGGAAGTGTTCAAAGAAATCTTTATTTATAGCGTTTTTCATACCTAATTACTGTACATGTATGAAATAAGTACGACGAAAGAAAAATATTGTAGATATTCCGAATAAATCGTTCATCTTGCGTTCACCGTTTGCCGTTCACTTTGCGTTCGCGTTTGCACTCCGTTTGCGTTCTGTGTTCGCTCACCGTTCAGCGTTCCCGCCGTTCGCTCTGTGTTCGTTCACCATGCACTCACTGTTCGTTCACCATTCAAATGAGAAAGTATGACGTTTCAGGGACTGTAACATCAAAATACCGGTGCAAGGGAAAAGCTTAGGCTGGTTTGTTACCGCGCCATCCATTTTTAAAAATGTCTATATTCTATTTTCTTTTTTGTCAGAACACCCGGCCATTGAAATAGACATACTGAATTTATCAAGATTCATTATTATATCTGCATCGTATTCACGAGGAAATGAGGAAAAAAAACGAGGAAAATCTCATTACAATTGGTGAAGATATCGAAAGCAAAAACATTGGAAATGTAAATATTGTGCTTATAAATCTTGTTACATATAGTAATTCTGTTTTAACGTCTTGAGATTCGAAAAGAAATAAGATACAAAAAATAAATTTCAGTTTTGAAAATAAGTAAGGACATGAACTGCAACGCTTCACGCGAGCAATAACGTGCTTCAAGAAGTATGCTGGCGTGAAGCGTCCAGTTAATGCCCTTATGTACATGTTTATATTTATGTTCTTCTTTGTTTGTTTGCTTGCTTTGAACACATTTTATTGAATAAATCAGAACAATCAGGAGCAAGTTCTAACAATTTACTAGTCTCTCTCTTAAAAAAAACCCCCACAAAGTACCATGCAAATTAATGATATAAATTTTGATTTCACAAATAGGGCAATTGAATTGAATAGATAATACATACAATAATAGCCAATTGAATCTAAAAGTTTCATCTAGACATTTGTGAACAGCAGCAAAAATACTTATTTCAATACAAGCTATTACTGGGTCGAATTCTGTCTGACGTGTTTCATATCAATTGTTTGGTCGTTCTTTGACTACGAATTACTCCGTTTACCTGATCAAGATAGAGGGCACACGGCGGTTGTCGCCGGGCAGCAGGGATACTTACTCCTAGACACCTGATCCCATTTCTGGTATGTCCAGGGATCTGTGTTTGTCTTTTCATTGATTATCTTCACCTTTTCATTAGTCTGTAAAAGCAACGTAACATCACCACAGAATAACAAATCAAGCATAAAAATATGTGTTTATTTAATAACATGACATCACTTAAATATGCCCAAGAAGTTGTCCTATCATTTTTATCCAAATGAAATACAAATTCTGATAATTCAGTGTATATTTTAGTTCAATGGTAGATTTTTCATTAACAGTTATAATAGTTCTTAAGTCTTCCTCATTCATAGAGATGCGCAGGATATAACTGATGGGAGTTTTATTCTAATTTGATATCGGTTTTATGTGGATATTCTTCTGTAGGTCAGTAAACGTGAATGCAAACATATTAAGTTCAAGGTCACACTCACATGTCCATACTGATCACGTGTTTGAGATGTCTTTTATATACATGATCAGATTTACAACAAATCATTTGTGCTGCTCAAATAATGAACCCATGATTAATTTAAAATAAAGACTACTTAAATTGTATATGGTAAATATTGGAAAATTTCAGATCCTCACGTCTATTGTAATAGACATTGATAATTGATAAAGTTAAAAGCACGCTCTTCAGATACACTTTCATCTCATCCACCGTGGCTCGGAGCATTTGATGAAACCACTTCTAGTTTGTTTGCATTACGGGGTATAAATGCAAGGGTGTCGATACATGTTGTAATCTGTACAATCTTCGAAACATATGAATATTTTTTTTTTTAGAAGTGAACTGTTATCGAGGAATAAAAGAGATTGAAACAGCAAACTTTAGGATGTTAAACTGACAAAACATTGCCATTCAAATCATAAATTACAAAGAAAAATCATAATAATTTCTTCCTTAATTTCACAATTGTTATACCGAAAAATACACCGAAGCAAAACATTAGAATGGAATGGATTATATTTCAAGTCGGTAAAATTTTATTCAACATTTAAGCCATTTGATAAAAAAAATGGATACATGAATTATTGAAAAAATGAAGATAACCAATATTGGTAAAATTCATAATCCGTATAAAGTATACACAATTTAGGAAAACAGGGGCTCCTCGATATAACAATGGTTTAATCAGATGTCTACCTACAGCAGAAATACATGTATAACAAAAGAAAACCACCCAGATATTCAATTGGAATAAAAATCCCAACAGTTATATCCTGTGCATCTCTATGAATCATGAACACTTAAATCTGGTTTTAAAAAACTCTAACAACGATCTAGTTTGTTAATACAACCTATCATTGGTTCAAATGCTGTCTGACGTGTTTCATACCGATTGTTAGACCGTTCATGACACGGATAACTCCGTTTACCTGATCAAAATATAGGGCTCATGGCGGGTGTCACCGGTCGACAGGGGATGTTTACTCCTCCTAGGCACCTGATCACACCTCTGGTGTGTCCAGGGGTCCGTTGTTTTTACCCAACTATCTATTTTGTATTGCTTATGGAATTTATGAGATTGATCACTGTTCGTTATCTTCACTTTTCATACAATTTCTCAGATATATTAATCCCTGTAATTTTATGTGATGTCATGTTATTAAATGAATACATATTTTTATGCTTGACTTGTCAATGTTGATGGAAGTCTGTTATGCTGTGTTAATGCTACATTGCCTTTACAAACAAATGTTCAGGTGAAAGTGACGAAAAATAATCAATTTCATAACTCCTATAAAGAATACAAAATTAAAAATAGGGCAAACACGGATCACTGAATACACTAGAGATGGGGCCACGTATCTTGGAGGAGTAAGCATCTCTGTTGATCGGCCACATCCGCCGTAAGCCCTTTATCTTGATCAGGTAAACGGAGTATTGTAAGGTGAAGATAACGAACAGTGATCAATCTCATAACTCCTATAAATAATATAAAATTAAGTGAATATCAAACAAAGACCCATGAACATACCTGAGGTGGGATCAGATTTCTAGGAGGAGTAAGTATTCCCTGTTAGTTTCGTTTAGCTTAGTTTGATTGTACTAAGTGCAGATATAAAATATCTAAAGAATAAGGAAGTTGTTAATTTTCCATGATGTTCAAAAGTTAAAATACATTATATGTACCCCTTACTAAATACATGTAATAATATATAACTGAGAAATCATGGAAATGAATTACATTCTATATGGTAAATTGTATGAATTTCATTCATAAAAACATAAATTTAGTTTTTATTTTGATGTGTTTTTTAAAATTTGATTTTAGCAAGTGTCGTTAAATGCACAAATCCGGAATCGTGCGCGTATTTGATTGCAGCAATAACAGATTCGATTTAACATCGCGAATCTATGGTATTGTAATAAAAACACATACACCCCCCCCATCTACAGCTTAATCTTATTTTCGTAAAACAGAAGTACATTGCGACCAATTCGGAATTTTTCGTATTGCAATAGGACGAGAATATGTTTATTTTGAAATTTATTTTAATATTCAAACTCAGAAAGAGACCATAAAAAATCGGGATCATAGAATCTGAATTTGGTTTTTAAAAATCCATATACAATGTACAATCGAACATATAATCATTACCCAGATTTGATTTTGTTAGTAGTGAAACTCAACTTTGGTTTGCAGTAAAACTGTAATTTGTTTTTGCTTAGATTAGGACTGTCTTTGAGTATGTCGCTCAATCAGCAAGAACTAAATCGAAGAACTTGATAGTGGGACAGAATATCCTGCTGCAATTATTGCAATCTAATTAAAATCAGATCCTAGAATACGCTCCCAATCGCTAAAATAGGATCTGACATAACCCCAGGGGGTTATGTCCTCATGACCTTTCGCTTGGAATATTCATGAGAACTATCAGTCAGTCAGATTGCGTCATACAGACAATGCTGGCTATTTAGGCGGTTCCTGGCAATTCGTAAACAATTTTCTGTAATCTCTTTCCCACGAAGTTTATTCCACACTGTAAAATCGTATATTCTCGCATAACGAATTTTAAACTGTCGCAATAATGCCTAATCTATTCCGTTCATACAAACAACAAAACTTACAATATTAAATACACCCAAATTGAATTAATTGTGAATTCCGATTTATGTATGAATAGGGATGGGTACGATTTGAATAGTTTTCAAGATAGTTTACTTAAATAACGCGAGGAATATAACGCCAGTCGACGTAAACGGTGCATTGTGACGTCGCATCTAGCTGCGATTGTGTTTTCTTTCAAACCAAACAATCGTAGCCATTTTCCTTGAATTGTGAACACCGACGATTTCATAGGCGACGCGATGATTGGCTAACATAAAGTTCACATGAACATGACCCCCAATCAAGTTATGTCTGATCTTCTTACGCAGAGTATACGGATCTAAGAAGTCTGATTTTAATTAGATTGCAATCATTGAGAAAGAAAAGGATGAACAGAAATGGTGTCTGATATAAAGAATGGAATTATGCATTTTAAACCAAAATTCATTGATATTGTTCGTTTAAGGCGTTTCAAATTCCTTTGCAATGAAAAGGTGAATATAACGAATAGTGATCAATCTCAAAACTCCTACAAAGAATACAAAATCAAGACTAGCTAGGGTAAACAAGGATCCCTGGATATACCTGAAGAGGAATCCGGTGCTTAAGGAGGAGTAAGCATCCCCAATTGATCGTTCACACCCGCTGTGAGCCCTATATCTTGATCAGGTAAACGGAGTTATCCGTAGTCAAAATCAGTGTGTAAAGAACGGCCTAACAATTGGTATGAAACACGTCAGACAGCATTTGACCCAATGACAGGTTGTACTTGTAAACTAGATTGTTATAACGACCATATAATTTGCGAAATGCTGACTTTAAACGAGATTGTTGAAACCTCTGTAACTCATTTGTCAGTAGCCTGCCTCAATTTGAAAACTGATTATACGAAGAAGAAGCTCTTGCGTATCGAATCAGTTGAGAGACATAAACACCATATGCAGAGGTCATCCCGTTTGTCATAAAGTTGAGTTGTTAGTTTGCCATTAACATCTATGTTTGATAAAATATCTAAGTAGGAAGCAGATGTGGATGAGTATGGGGTGTGTTTTATTTATACAGAGAAAAAGACAAGCGAAAGTAGTTTCAACTTTATTTGGTGAGTATTGGCCGCTGCAAACAGCAATAATGTATAGGATGCCATTAACAACACATATGGGCAAACCCACACAAAATGCAACATCAACACAACATGCAACATCAACACAAAATGCAACATCAACACAAAATGCAACATTAATCAACAAGTTCAAAGTTGACTACCCCAGGTCAACCGCGGATTGTTACTTAATTACAGTATGTTAAATCAACCTAATATTTAGCTTAATTATGTAATGGGTTATGACAAAAGCACTCATTTTTACAACAGCCAGTTTCACCAACTCACAGTTCAATTCCACAGAACAGTTTCAAATTCACTGGCAACACAATACAAATGGAAGCAGTTGAGTTGAAGTTAATATAGAGTTGTGGAATCAGTTGGGAGTTGTGGTAATAGCAATGATTTTGACAACAGTCACAGTTTCACAAATTCAGTCACAGTTCAATTGCACAGAATAGTTTCAAATTCAGTGGCAACACAACAATACATGTGGACTCAGTTGATTTGGTGTGAGCAAACGCCACATGGCTGCGAACAGGTCAACCAAGTTTTCAAGTCAATCCACCAAAGTGGCGGGGGTGGGGGGGGGGGGGGTGGGGGTGGTGGCACCAATCAACTAACCCACGACCAACCTCGCTTAATTTCCTTTTTAAGGATACACTGAACATTCCAGTTTCAACACATAAAACTAGGTCCTCGGTAAATATGCCGGTTTGGAGATACGTTCGAGTTATTTCCCTTTGATCAACTCTCGTACATAGTAAGGCGCGAAACAACTTGTTTACATACGGGAATGGGACGAATATTCATCACTGCATAAGTAAATGTACTTAGTATTTTTCTCATACGCTGTTTCATCACCTGAATTCAACTGATACACAAACTAAGTAAGTGGTAAGTATTCAGGGAGTAATTAAATGTAAAACTTATACGGTACCAATTTTGATGCACCAGATGCGCATTTCGACAAGTAATATCTCTTCAGTGATGCTCAACCGAAATGTTTGAAATCCGAAATAACTATCAAGTTTTGGAGCTAAATGTAGCCAAAAACAGCGTGCCAAAAAAGTGGAGCCAAATTCGTCCAAGGATAAGAGCTATGCACGAGGGAGATAATCCTTAATTTTGAAATGAATTTCTAAATTTTATCACAGCAATTAAATATACATCCGTATTTTCAAGCTAGTAACGGAGTACTAAGCTACTGGGCTGTAGAGACCCTCGGGGACTAACAGTCCACCAGCAGAGGCCTCGACCCAGGGGTCATAATGTAAAACTTATACGGTACCAATGTTGATGCACCAGATGCGCATTTCGACAAATAATGCTCAACCGAAATGTTTGAAATCCGAAATAACTATACATGGAATTCTTATTATACCACGTAATTTTGTTGGTCGTAGGTATCATATCCAGGATATTACTTTCAAATCTGATATCGTTTTAATGTTTCTACTTTAATAAAACATTTCTTTCGATAGAATTTTGTATTTCCTACATTTACATATTTAAAGAGAAGTAGCGTTTAATACATTTTATCATCTTCCTCACTGACTGTAGGTTCACTCTGTCGCACTTAAGCGCTCAAACTTCTACTAAATGTACCTCCTATGAGCTCTTATCTTGAAACTGGCGCATTGCTGAGAAACACATCATAAAACAATGCCATTCATCATACCCCTTACCTGCAGCATGAGTTTACCTACTACCCTGTTGACTTGAGAACAGAGACCGCAAAAACCGAGGTCCCGTGTCGCAGCAGGTGTGGCACGATAAAGACCCCTCCCTGCTCAATGACTATTAGCGCCGAGCATAGGCCTAAATTTTGCAGCCCTTCACCGGCAGTGGTGACGTCTCCATATGAGTGAAATATTCTCGAGATGGACGTAAGACAATATTCAATCAATCAATCTTCATTGCATCATAATGTTGGAATACATCCACTTTCATAGTGAAAGTATTAGGGAACAAATCAAAAATAGTTGTGGGGAAATCACTGTTTAATCTATTGTAGACGTTTCAATTAATTAAGAAAAATGCATGCAGAAGAATGCTTCACTCCTAGATCATACCCATACTGCAAATCTAATTTCTTATTCCTCAAGATATAAACATTTTCTTTTCAAGGATTTCAAACCAGGGTATCTCAGCCACCAGACCCACGTGCACAACTCCCTCAAGCTTGCTCAAAGATGGTTGAATCAATACGTTACCCAGTAGCATTGCCTGTTTCCGCAATACTTAGGACATGATAGAGAAAGTAGCTAAAAGATACATAAATTGATGTTGTAGCAATTAATAAACCAAACTACTCTCAAAACAGGGCCCCTAACACAAGGTAAAACCACACAAAAATACCATCCTTCCCTAGTTGTCCCTATATACTTGGACAGTTATTGGACCTTACAATCCACTCCAAAGCAAGGCTCTAAAGGTAACACGTATGTAAAAGAAAAATGAAAAAAAATCAACAAATGAATAAAGATAATTTCTACATACGTTCACTGACATTTTTGTGATCCACCAATATACCGCACCCGAATTCAATGCAAGTATACCTCGTAATATAAAGGCATCTGTTTCATATGAAAAATATATTTAGTTTGTATTGCTTATAAGGGTTATGAGATTGATCACTGTTCGTTATCTTCACCTTTTATGCTATTATTTCGAATTCCCTGGTAAATATCGAATCGACATATTGAAAATGATTTTTGTTAATAGATAAAACGTCGACGAAATATCTAAATATCGAGTGGAAGGCCACAGCAAGAATTTTTTTCTTCAAATTGAAGCTGAATAAATTCTGTCTCATAAGAATATGCAAAAAACAAGCGAGTTAATAAAGAGCACAATTCGTGCCCTTGTGAATTCCAACAGACTGTTGGAAGACCTGATCGCCAAAGACTGCGAAGATATTGTTATTGATGAAATCCAGCATCTTTTTGACATTAACTTCAGAGTACTTGTGCGTGAAATCAGATGGATATTTAGCAGAGTAATTCTTAATGAATGATCACTAGAAATGAATATTTCTTCCTTCCATTTTTATTGAAGAAGCTTTATGATATCAAAAAGATTAGAGTTTAATTTGTCGTAAGGAATGGTCTTGTAAAGTGTTGAAAAGTCATACGTTTTGATGTTGTGGATATGAACACCTTTTGTGATTTCAAATATACTCTCAAAGTTCTTTAGAATTTTTCAGAATCCACATTTGCTTTACACCAATTCTTGCATATGTTGTGGCACAATACGTTTGAAGTTTCTATATCACAGTAGTTGGTATTTTCATGAGGAGCATAGATAGGGTCTTGATGAACATTTTCGGGATCCAGCAAAGTATATTTGTTTGAAAGGGTTGTTGTGAAGTTTAGGAATTCAGTATAGGTACGGTAACTCATCTACATTGACTGGGACATTAACTGAAACATGGTTTCAATGAATTATATCTTTTGAAAGGGAATTTGGAAGTATCTGTAGGATTTTTTCCAATGTGGGATTAATGGCGAGTTCGTTTAAAATACAGTTGTAATAATGAGCCTTACAAACAAAGACAATTTTGTTACAAGCTTGGTCAGCTGGAACCAAACATAGCCCTCATGTAGCCGATCTAATTCTTTTATCACTTCTGATTTACTAAACACAGAGGGGTAGATGGTACGCACTTTTCTTTTGATCTGTCTAATACATGATTTAAAGATTCCTTTTATACTTTTTATCCATTCTGATAAGGTATTAAGTTTTTCTTTTTCATATTTAATCCATCGTCTGGCATATTCCGTGACAAGAGAGATGAAGTTCAGTACCCAATTGAAAGACCGGGCTTCTCTGAATATATTGAATTAATCATTAACTATAATTAACTTCCTGGTAAGGTGTGGAGCTTATAATGCGCGTTTCCGTGAGTAATAGAGTCGGTATTTTGTTTTTCATAATTCGTTTCCCAGTAAAACTGTTTTTCTTTTTAAACTTTCTCCATTGTTGTAAACGAAGCCGTGTCGTGAGCGATCTAGAAGGGTTTACAAATGTACACACCCTCCTCCCTCTCCCAGCTCTATCCCTTTGTAGACTCATATATTACTATGTTATACGATGGACTCCAAACAATTTAATTAAAATTAGATCTTTCATGCTCCACTATATATGGATATGTCGATCTACGTAAGCGGATTATAGGATCTAATTTCAATTAGATTGGACTCTAAAGTATTGTTCACCAATTCAGTTTAATTTCACTCAAATCATGGAATGGTACATATGAAATGCGTTTACATATATACAACAACAGGGGTCCATCGGACAAAAAAAAAAGCAGAACAGGCAACATCATTAATTCTTTTGATAAAGGTACATAACTTCCTTAGAGATGCATAATACATGCATCTAGAGGACATAAGTTCACAATTTTTTTTTTACTGTTTGGGACAGAATAATATTCTATATTAGAAAATTTCTGCGTAATTTGCACAATGCTTTACATTCCAAAATATAATGAATTCATCTCCAATTTGGTTTGAATGTTTTGTCGTATTGAACTAAAATTCGATTCATCGAATACAAAAGACAAAGACTATTGTACAAAATGTAATATGGAGCTTTTCATCGAACTATTACTGAAATACTTTCCGCACGAACTTGCTTATTGTTTCTTAATTGTTTCAATTCTAATCTGATCTCATCTCGCATATTCAATATCCTCTTAAAATTTATCAAGAGGGCACTATGCTATATACCTGACAACGGTTGAAGTACCCCATTCCCTTTATCTACGGCTTGTAATAAATTCAGATATTGTAAGAATGTATGGAAACATACTAAGACACCAATCACGTTGATCATAAGCATCGTTTAAACACATTGTAAATTCTCGATTGATTGTTTCTATTTAGAGCTATGGAATGACTGGAGTTTCCCAATCTTTTCATTTATTGGGCAGAGTGGTTTATATTTTTGTTTACGTCCCTTCGATAATTTTTCACTCAAATTGAGACGTCATCAGATTTCTAGAAAAAATCTCAAACTTAAATTTGAGTTTTCTTTTCTTTAAGCAGTCAGAATTTGAGCAAAATCACAGACTTAAATCCAAGTTTTGACTTAATTAAGTTTCTTTCGAGGAATCCTGGCCAGCTGTATATGAAGAACCACAAATCAGACCTATGTATGACATCTATTATTTAACATACAAACGCCTGCTTCGATACGGGACGTTAGTTTTGAAACCAATTTGGTATTATCCCTGTGTGATAAATATATTTCTATATATTCCTTTATTTGAACTAAAGTTGTGAATCCGGAAGTGGATTGAATGTTACCAATACATTGACCAATCAAATAGTGGATTTTAGCCAATCATAATGCTCAGTGATTATCCAATCAGTTTGAAGCTGTAGGGTATAAATACTGTGAAACCAAGTCAGTCTACACACATCTGGACCAAGAAGAACATCGATAAAAAGAGAAAGCTTAACAACGGTAAGGTATAGACGTGGCTGATTAAGTCTTTCCTACACAAAGTCAGTAATATTATAACTTTATCAAATATTTTACATAGGAATGAAACATAGTTCACCTTTACCCTTACTTCCGCTACATTATTCTCATTTATACAGATTGAGTCAAATTGAGCAAAGACAAACATTGTGTAATTGAAGTGAGTAATTTTGAATTGATCAAATTTTGCTATAATTGTACGTGATTTCATTGTTCTTTGTGCAAGGTGAAGATAGCGAACAGTGATCAATCTCATAACTCCTACAAGCAATACAAAATAGATAGTTGGGCAAACACGGAACCCTGGACACACCAGAGGTGGGATCAGGTGCCTGGGAGGAGTAAGCATCCCCTGTTGACCGGTCACACCCCCCATGAGCCCCATATCCTGATCAGGTAAACGGAGTTATCCGCAGTCAAAATCAGTGTGCCAAGAACGGCTTAACATTCGGTATGAAACACGTCGGACAGCATTTGACCCAATGCGAGGTTGTATTGACGAACTAGATCGTTATAACGACCATAGAATTTGCGAAATGCTGACTTCAATCGAGACTGTTGAAATCCCTGTACCATCAACTTGTTTGTCAGTAGCTTACCTCGATTTAGAAATTGACTATACCCAGAACAAGCTCTTGCATATCGAATCAGTTGAGATATATAAACACCATATGCAGGTGATAATGGAATATTGCTACATAAATGTGGGAAGTTGACGATGGAGAAACTGAAATCATCCCGTTTGTCATACAGTTGAGTTGTCAGTTTGCCGTTAATGTCTACTTTCAATAAAATATCTAAGTATGAAGCAGAAGTGGACGACTCTGTGGTGTCCTTTATTTCGAGCTCACAGGGATATATCAAATCGACATATGAATGAAAGCTATCATTGTTAATAGACAAAACGTCATCGATATATCTAAAAGTCGAATTGAAGGTCACAGCGAGAGATTTTTTCTTCTCACGTAGAAGTTTTTGAATAAATTCTGCTTCATATGAATATAAAAACAGGTCAGCTAACAAAGGAGCACAATTCGTGCCCATGGGAATTCCAACAGACTGTTGGAAGACCTGATCACCAAAGACCACGAAGATATTGTCAATGAGGAACTCTAGCATATTTTTTATTTCAACTTCAGAGTACTTGTGCGTGTAAAATAGCTAATCATTTGAACTGATCATTGTCTCAAATCATTTGACTGCCAATCGCTGTTCAATATCTCGGAATAAAGCTGAGAGAACCCACATAGCTAATCAATATTTTGAGCAAGTAGCTCAGTCTAAATTGAGAAACCACGGTTGCACGCTACATTTCTTTTTGGTGGCAGCGGTGGGATCATTTTAAACAATGAATCTCAGTGAGATCAATGCTACTGTAAGAGAAGTTGAGGCTAAGTTAGCTCAATACGAGACCGACAGTCCGTTAGATCACTCAACACCACGAGTGCTCAAGTATCAGAGCAAAGGATTGTCTGCAAGTGATTCTGGTATCATTACAATAAAATCAGTTGCAAGGCCAAATCTGAGCACATTTGAGCACAAAGGTAAACCACAATCGGTAAAATTCCAGTCGGATGATACAAAATACGACATGAGTAAATACCTACCAGTAGATGAGCAAACTCGAAAACACGTCCACGTTGCATTGACCTCTAGATGATGTCAATGTGACAACCAGACATGATATACGTGCAAGTAAAAATGAGCAGCAACGAGTTCGTGCTCTAATTGACGAACCAACGAGATCACCAATAAAATATGAGGAGCCTAGGCGTATGAATGTGAAACCGGCTACTTGTGATGGTACTACACCATGGTTTGATTTCAGATCTCATTTTGAGGCGTGTGCTAAGCTTGGACAATGGAGTGAGGAGGAGAAAGGTATTTATCTTTCAGTGTCCTTACGAGGGCTGGCGCAAGGAATCCTAGGTAATTTGAGCGAACATGAGCAGCTTAATTACAATGAGCTCACACGTGCTCTGAATGACCGCTTCCCTCCTCCCGATTAAATGGAACTTTATAGAATGCAACTGAGGGAGAGACAACAGAAAGGATCTGAGTCATTGCCATAACTCGGACAGCATATAAGACGACTCACAAATCTCGCTTACTCTACTCTCCCTGCTGACGTGCGAGAAGCACTGGCAAAAGATGCTCTTGTCAGCTCAGAAATACGTCTTCGTTTTACACAGGCAAGGCCTGTAAATCTCAATGATGCCGTAAGGCATGCTGTTGAACTTGAGGCATATTTCAAGGGGGAAGGAAATCTGCAAAAGTCTAAAGGATACATGCAAAACATAATTACCGCTGATAATGCACCACCTAAAGAAACCATTCATTCCATTTTGGATGAGTTATGTCAGTCCATGAAAAAATGGAGGAAAAGATGAAGGCTTTAAGAGGTTAAGAGTACCTCTCACAATAAAGATAAAACCGATCGTCAGAACTGGAGAAAAAATTTCACTTAGCATAATTATGGTGGTAAGGGTAATTTATAAAGGGAGTGTAAGAAGTCCAAAAGTGCTCTGAGTAAAGAACGAGTCCAAGAAATACAGGGGTCATCTGCAAATGTGCAAATAAAGGGATATTGCGGTATAAATGGTTATCTCGGGAGTACTGGAGTCTTTCTTGAGGCAATTGTGGAGAAGGTAGGTGCCACATTACTAGTCGATACAGGTGCTTCTTTGACCATCTTATCTAAAAGGATTTATGACAGCCTTTCGGGAAAACACTCCCTGGATCCCAATCAAAAACCAATCACGGGTGCAAATGGTGAAACGTTAGTTGTACATGGTAGAACGCAAGTATTCATTAGCGTAGGAAATAGGTCATACAACATCAAGGCCGCTGTTGCTGACATCAGTATGGATGGAGTTCTAGGACTGGACTTCATGAGCAGAAATAACTGCACAATCAATGTGTCAGAGCGGAAGATGATCATTGAGGAGGAACAATCCGGCTCCTAAAAAGTGAGCATTACAGGATTGCAGTTGCTGAAAATATAAATATACCATCGAGGAGTGAAATCATCACTTACTGCAATGTGGTCAAACCAAATGATGCTAGCCTACCAGAAGGAGTGAGTTTGATTAAGCCAGACGATGAGTTTCTTGCATCTGAAAGAAGACTTGTTGGTACAGTGTTGGTACAAATACAGACAAGGTCCCTATTCGCATTATAAACATTTCAAACGAGGTAAAAGTTGTAAGGTCAGGAACAGTTATGGCCAACATGACTCTATTTAATGATGGCATTGAGATACGTGCACGAGACACCAAAAAGCCAAACATCACAAGGGAACTTCCACCTCACTTACAGAACCTTTTAGAGCGAGCGCTCAAGCTCAGGTCTTACTCGAGAACAGAAGCAATGTGTGAGAAAGGTTCGTGCACAGCATTTATCCTTATTTGATTCTCATGATAAAGACCTGTGACGCACCAGCGTAGTGAAGCAGAAAATCGATACCGAATCGAGAGCTGCGATCAAACAACAACTCAGACGGACTCCTGTACATCTTGAGGACACCATGTATCAACACATAGATGACATGTTGCAAAGAAGAGTTATATAAAAGTCATCAAGTCCCTGGGCATCACCAGTTCTTCTAGTTCGCAAAAAGGATGGCACTACAAGGTTTTGCGTCGATTATACGAAACTAAACGAAGCCACAGTCAAAGAGGCATACCGGTTGCCTCGAATAGATGAGAAATTAGACCATCTGGCCGGGGCACGCTGGTTTTCTACTCTAAACCTACTGTCAGGGTACTGGCAGGTGGAAATGGAAGCAGAGGACCGAGCAAAGACAGCATTTATAACTAAACGTGGCATTTTCCAGTTTATGGTAATGCCATTCGGGTTATGTAATGTACCAGCAACATTCGACCGACTCATGGATACTGTCCTAAGCAGCCTTCAATGGACACCTTGCTTGATGTACCTCGATGACATAATCGTACTCGGGGAAATTATTTGATAAAATGATGGTGAATCTTGAAAATATGTTTTCAAGGTTATCATCTGCCGGTTTGAAAATGAAAGTTGAAAATTGCAATTCATTTGCCAAAGAATTTAAGTACTTGGGACACATGATCTCGGAACAAGGTGTATCAACACATCCGAAGAAAATTGAGGCCATCATGACTTGGACCGAACCTACATCAGTGGAAGAACTTCGAAAATTCTTGGGTCTTTGCAGTTACTATCGTCGATTTATTATAAGATTTGCCACGGTAGCTAAACCGTTGCACAAATTGACTCACAAAAACATGAAGTACGTATGGGCAAAAGAATGTCAGGAGGCTTTCGACTCATTGAAACACCACCTTATAAATTCACTAATTCTAGCATATCCCGACTTTGGGAAATCATTTATATTGGATACCGACGCAAGCGACAGTGATATTTGAGCAGTCCTTTGTCAGATGATTGGGGCGAAGAGCAAGTAGTTGCCAATGCGAGTCGAACCCTTTCCAAACAGAACAAAAATATTGTGTGACTTGTAAAGAACTGTTATCAGTGGTTACTTCTGTTAAGCATTTTCGACATTATCTGTATGGAAGGGAAATTACAATCCGAACAGATCACAGCTAATTGCGTTGGCTTATGAACTTTAAGGATCCGGAAGGACAGTGGGCAAGGTGGCTTGAAACGCTGGCAATGTTCAATATGAAAATTGAACACAGACCAGGCTCTCGACATCGTAATGCGGATGCTCTCAGCAGGAAAATGTGCAAAAAATGTAGGTTCCCGTCTGAGCAAAATGATGTATGTAACACAAATGTGGGGTATAACACTTTGGAAATGACTCCTGTTGAGGACGTAATAGAAGGAGAGGAGGAGAAAGACTTTTGTGGTCTCCAGAAAAAAGACGTTGAATTCAGCAAAGTGAGGAGTTGCTTGGAACAAAACGTGAGACTGGAACCCCTGGAATTCTTGTTGGAAGGACCGATGCTGAAGTCTCCGTGGTCCCAAGATCACTTTTGGAGGTGAGAGGTGATTTGATCTCCCGGAGATGGACTGATAAAGAAGGATCCACCTTCCAAGCTATTGTGCCTTTCAGCGAGAGACGACATATACTCAATTGCAGCCAAGACCGCAGGTCATCTCGGAGTGACAGACTTTTTAAATAGAATAAGGCAAGCATTCTACTGGCCTGGGCTACAAAGAGATGTCAGACAGTATATAGCTGGTTGTGAGATCTGCATGAAATCAAAGAGCCCGAACAAATCTCTGAGAGCTCCATTGCAGCTCGTAGGAGCTGGAATACCAATGGAACGCATAGCAATGGACATTGTAGGGGAACTCCCGTGCACTAACAGAAATAAGCGATATATTTTAGTTGTTTCTGAGTACTTCACCGAATGGGTCAAGGCATTTTCTATGCTAAATATTGAAGCAGCAACATTGGCGGATATAGTTGCAAAAGAAGTTGTTGCAAGGTTTGGAGTTCCATGTGTTATACACTCGGATCAAGGGAAACAATTTGAAGGCAAAATATTCACAGAAATGTGCAAAGTTCTGAACATTAAAATGACCCGTACGATGCCCTACCATCCCCAATCAGATGAGATGGTGGAGCGATTCAATAAGACACTGCTCTCGATGCTTCGCACCTTGGTGGATGAGAATCAGAAGAACTGGGACGAGCTCCTCTCATTCGTTCTGATGGCATACAGATCTGTAGAACGGGAGACTACAGGATCTAGTCCAAACTATCTAATGTTTGACAGAGAAGTAGCAACTCCTCTTAAGGTCATGTACAGAATTTCCAATTTTATGAGGAACATTCCCCAAATCAATGGTCATGGGAGCTGAAAGAGAAGCTAGCAGCTGCTCATAGCTTTGTGAGACAGCACACAGCGCAAGCTATTCTGCGACAGAAGTCGCTGCATGACCAGAAACTCTATTGGCAGTCATTCAAACCCGATGACGAAGTTTAAGTGTATTTTTTCAGGTACCAATTAGTTGGAACATCTCCAGATCTCAGAGGTTTGGAGAGGTCCATTTGCTGTTGAGGCAAAACTCTCAGATTTAACTTACAAAGTGAGGTGTGGTTCAAATTTTCTTGTTTGTACGAGGTCCACATTCTCCATCTGTCAATCCGCTGACACTAGCTGCTTGAGAGCTTGGTCACGGAATATGTATTTCAAACAACCTGAAATTATCTAATTTTTAAACTTTTTTTAATAACATTTTTTTCAAAACCACACAAAAATATTGTTTATTAGCAATATTTGATTTTATTCACAACGGAAAGTTTGGAAAAGTTTTGAAATAACTGGCTTTTTATCAAATAAAATGAATTTACTGTCGAACTCAGAAACAAATATAAAATGGACAATGGATGCAGCCACGTGCATTCTAATTTCGTTAAATGCTCAAAGCGATGGATGATATTTTCGGTTCACTTCAATTTGACGTTAACACGAATCAATTGACGCTACTATGATCACTGATTGATTGATTTCCCGATTGTGGAAACGTGTATATATGGATTTGAAAGGTCCACACAACCACTATAGAATTAACCCATGACTAGAGGTTCTTTATATCTTCCTGGAGAAGAATGTGAGCGTAATGGGAACAGTAGTAAAGGTACCGAAATTCACGGGTGAAGGGATAATTAAATAAGCCGATATGCGTTTTGAAACTTCATTATTGATACAAACAAACGATGAAACGAACAAATTATAACATGGACTGAACAGCAATAATATAAAAAAAACTTACTCCACAAATTACTCATCAATGGAAAATTAACAAAATTAATAGTTGGAAACACGAGATCACCTCATTGAAACAGTTCATAATTGCTCATGGAGTATATATCTTTATAGTTTATATACTTAATATCTTAAAGCTGTAGGATCCGATGTTCATGTATTAATTTTGTACAAAATTACTTTAAAGCAGATCAATAATTTTATAAAGTTATTAACTTTCCCTTCATTACATGCTTGAAAACAATTACATGTAAAAGTAAACAGCGAGAAGATTATTAAAAAAGTAAATACACATGGAATGGGTACGCATAGATATTGTATGCAAGGCGTCTATAACTAGTCACACGCGCGTCAGGGAAATCTCAACATGATATATAACTTGGATGCAACTGCTCTAACCTTAAGGCCGAAAGAGCGTAAAACAACCATTTACTAAGAGGTATTTGATATTTTTATTTGTCTTAAACATATGGAACGGTATTGTTGTAACAAAAAACACAGCTTTACACAGATAAGACCACCGATGATTCGAAAGTTTGAACTGGACACGTGTCTGCCACTTTGTGCATATATGGCTGAATGACGGTTGTTTCGATTTAAAATCAAATTAAAACAGGTGAAATAATTATGACATGTCGTACAGCCTCATATATACATACGTGCGATGATTTCACAGCGTTTTACAAGGTAGAAATAATTTGTCGAAATTTCGACCATACAACTTTAATAGTATTTTGCAAAAAAATATACTACATACATTATACGGTATATCTACAAGATACCAGTATTCCTTCTGACACCATATTCTCTATCAACACACCGAGGTTCTGGCGCAGAAACTGCAACTTCAAAGGCACCTACTTTTGTCTAGGCCCACTCCAAAGTGTGTTTTACACTCCAAATCATCGCCCGTCCCAAGTCGCCGGCGACGATTTGGGATTTGAGATTGATCACTGTTCGTTATCTTCACCCTGCAATAATGTAGCCCTATCCTTTTTTTTCATTCTGACGTTTTCGGTTCGGGCTACAATTCCATAGGATCTCCGCAATGGTGCAAAATGATTTAATGAATAACCGATAATAAGTTTC
Organism: Ostrea edulis; assembly: GCF_947568905.1. Taxonomy (NCBI): domain Eukaryota; kingdom Metazoa; phylum Mollusca; class Bivalvia; order Ostreida; family Ostreidae; genus Ostrea; species Ostrea edulis. The sequence continues at coordinate 19,217,573 of NC_079164.1, read as the reverse complement.
GTGTATTAGTTCCAAATGTTGTTTACACCAAAAGGAGTACCAACTTTGAGCACGGGTATGTCTAATAAAGGTGTTATTCATTAAATACCATGTACAACACGCAAAATTCATCGTATGCTCCGCCATGCTTGTTATCGCGAGATCTTGTAGGTGGATTAACTGAAAAATCTAAACATTAACAATCAGCGCGAATATGTATGAGGGCTGTTCGATATGTAATGTGTATTGTACCACAGCGCGATAACGCTTTGCACGATTTCGTAGATGATGATACTCTTGAATAGCTCTATTCAATACCTTTCCAACGGTATAAACACGAGTCTTCAGCTCCACATAGTTTTAAACTTATATCATTTCAATAGAGCCAGTCGTTGACCACTGTTATAAAAATGGTTGGGAAACGAGTTGAGATTATTGAAGAAATTAGAGCTTATATAAAAGTTCGCACAAAACTCGATCATTCGGTAATGCAGATTTGTACTGAATGGGGGTGGGGGTGGCGTTTATGAGTCTGATAAGGTATGTTATGAAACAGTTCGTATGGGGAGAAAGAAATTTCTGATTGGCACAGAGTCCGTAAAAGATGTACCAAAATCTGGCCGACCTGTGACTGTAAAAGGCTAGGCAAAAGTCAGGGAAATAATTGAAAGTGATGGCAGATACACGATTCGTAATATTGCCAAAGCTGTTGGCATATCACTATTGCGGGTGCATTTCATTTTGAAGCGTATTTTGAAAGTACGAAAGATTTCTGCCTGATGGATACCGCATATATTGACCAAGAACGGGTACGAGTACAAACCGCTAAGCAATTGCTCAAAATGTTTCCCAAATTCAATCAAATTCGACAATTTGCAAACATTGTTACTGGTGACGAAACACGGGTTCACTATTTCGAACCAGTAAGAAAAATTGGAAACATAATATGGCTAACTAAACACGGTAGAAGGCCTGTAGCTGCCAAAATAACCATAAACACAAAGAAGGACCTTTATTGCATATTCTTCTTATTTGATGGCATAACCGTACAAATTCCGGTGGCTAAGGACAAAAATGTTACAGGTCGGTATTATCGAGATGTTATACTAAAAAAGCTCAAGAAATATTATCATAAACGACGCCCTGTGTCAGGATTTAGGTATGTTCGTACACTTCGTGAAAATGCTCCATCACATACATCTGAGCTTGTGAAGCAATTTTTGGAGGTCTACCTAAATCAGTGTACCGTGACACATTTCAGAAATGGATTCAGAGATCGAAATTATGTATTTCAAACCGCGGAGAATACTTTGAAGGGATGTAATGTTCATTTCACTATTTGAGTCGAATGCTTTTAAGATATCATAAAATACACATTACATATCGAACAGCCCTCGTAGTTACTCGAGTCATTCCGACAAAGAAAGGAAAGTCATATGGTTGCAGAAAAAATTTACACTCTGCTGTTGGTTTTTTTAACTTGGTACTAAATTAAACCTTTTCAATACAGACGAAATAACTTTCACCTCCGTACTCGTCCATTGATATAAATACTACCTTATAGGGCATATGCAAATAACTTGACAATTGGAAATTGAAACTTCAGTACATCAAACATGGCGATCAAATATGAATCATATTGGAATGTATCGAAATTGTTAAAAAACGGTAGAATAGAGCCTCACAAATCGTAAGATGCAGGTTGTAAATTTATATATTGATTATTTACTAAGAAACATAAAATATCATTTTATTTACGTAGAGAAAATCAGCAAATGTTTAGACTGATCGAAAATGTTGCGGGAGTGAATTACTCCATTACGGAGATCCTAAGGAGTTGTAGCCCCCTCGCCCCCTCACCAACAAAAAAAATCGGAGAGGGTACATTATTGCAGCTAAGGAGATGGTCGACAATTTGGGGTTTCTTATGTGACACCCCAAATAGTCGCTCGTCCCAAATTGTCGCCGGCGACGATTTTGGCATAACTTCACACCCCAAAATGTCGTCCCTCTTGCTGCAACTATTTGGAAACATTAACATACAAATTGGTCTTGTTTGTTAACTTCTCCTCCTCTTCTTCTTCTGTGACCCAGCTATGACCGCAAAAGGTTCTCCGAACCCTATAAGCAAGACATTTTAATCTTCTACTTCGTCTTTTACTTGTTCTGTTGTATAGTTTAAAAAAACCCACATTTATTATGATCACAGTATTCGTTATTGTTGTTTGGTTGGTAGTGGTGTTGTTAATATTGAAAGAGTTGTATTTGTTGTTGTTGTTGGTGTCATTGTTGTCTGTATGGATTTTTTCATTTAGTCCTGCACAGAGAGAGAGAGAGAGAGAGAGAGAGAGAGAGAGAGAGAGAGAGAGTGAGAGAGATGTCCGACAATAAATCATTTTTCCTTTTGTTGTGGGGTCATTCTGCTGACCATGAGATTGTTAGGTCTTATGCAGATTTGTTCGTGACCTCAGATTATATTAGATTACGCCTGTTAGCCGCCGTTTGGACACTCGTGAAAACCTGGCAAAACTGCAGCTGATATGGATACAAAATACGGCGTCACGATATCAGGATACAAAATACGGCGTCACGATATCAGGATACAAAATACAGCGTCACGATATCTGGATACAAAATACGGCGTCACGATATCTGGATACAAAATACGGCGTCACGATATCAGGATACAAAATACAGCGTCACGATATCTGGATACAAAATACGGCGTCACGATATCAGGATACAAAATACGGTGCCACGATATCAGGATACAAAATACAGCGTCACGATATCAGGATACAAAATACAGCGTCACGATATCAGGATACAAAATACGGCGCCACGATATCAGGATACAAAATACAGCGTCACGATACCAGGATACAAAATACGGCGTCACGATATCAGGATACAAAATACAGCGTCACGATATCAGGATACAAAATACGGCGTCACGATATCACTCCCTACCAAGAGAAGCGAACACTTAACCCCTGTTCTTATCTTTCTACATTGGCATCTAATCGAGAAAAGCGTTCCGTCCAAAATTGTTCTCTATACATTTTTGTACATGTACATGTAACGTGATACACAACATGTCGCCAAAATACATAAAGGAGCTTATAACTATATGTCGACCTGGACATTCTTATAGATCTGAAAAACACAATCTCTCTATAGACCGAAATCTCGAACCATCACATATGACAGCTAGACGCATGAAATGTCGCCCGCGGCTTCACCGTTGATCTCTCTGCCTGTCACCGCGACTTCACTCAGGAGCCCTCTGCCTATCGCCGCGGCTTCGTCATGGAGATCTCTGCCTGCCAGTTTCTATCTTAGCTCATCCCTGAACACTTTTTAAAAATCCCTCAAAGACATTTTTTAAAGTTTACATGCGATTGGATTTTTTTGTTTGTTATCATAATCTTCCCTTTAATGAAAATGACAGTGCTTGTTATAACGTATTTTGTAATTCTATTTAAATATGGCAAATAACGATGTTTTAAAAAAATATTTAAGTTTAATATATCTTTTATTAATATAATTTTTAGCTTAGCACAGCCGTCATCGTTTCACTACTTATAATGTTTCTATGATTTTTTAAAAAAAATTCTATAAAGCGCATCAGAGAGATTTTTACCAATCACTTAAAGCTCTAGATAAATATTGTTTAATAATAACAAATACTCATTCAATCCTGTTTACCAAAGGATGCTGTCTGCTAATCCAAATTGAACTGGTCAATTATTCTTGAAAAGTAAAAACACATAACGAACAAATCTCAGAAAACCACAATAGATTAAAACATTGGGGAGGAGAGGGGGCGGGTGGGTGGGTAGATTTAGATGTCATGAATAACAAAACTTCAATTTTGCAGGTGCCAGGAACTTGAGAATATATGCAAAGTTGAATGAAATGTGCTTTGAATAGCTTACTTTAGCAGATGTATATGAATTGAATTTTATTGTATGCGATTTATTTCAAAACCGATCGAATTTCTCATCAAAAATTCAAAAGCTGTATTCTTTGCATGTACGACAGAAATATATCTCTACCTAAAATATTTTTTTCATGCATTGACCATTGGAATTAAGCGATTTTTTTAAAATCTCATCTATTAACACATGTCATCAGATAAAGTCAATAAATACGATCTTCACAGCTATTGAAAACAGCTTTTGTTGAAAATCTGACGATCTGAGATGCGTTGGCTGCTCATTCTTTTTCATGGAAATTTATTTAGCTGCTTATAAGGAAGAGACATTTTCCCTTTTATTTAAACTGACCAATAGAATTACGATTTTCCACTTAAGTAATCTGACCAATGAAATTCCATTATGGGAAATGAGATCAAATCGGCACGACGTGAAACGGGTGCTTTATGTGTTATTTCAATACTTTTAAATTCGTGTTCAAAGTTATTGAAAACAGATATTATCGCAGACCTCATGATCTGAGATGCATTTAATGCTATTTAGCATCCCTCGAAATTTGTTTACATAGCTACAAGAAAGTTAAACTTTCCCTTCGACGTAAACTGACAATTATGGGTAGTTCCCTTTCGTATTTAAACTGACCAATAGAATTACGATTGGGGGACGATATAAATCCAGGCTGTTTAACGGATGCCTACTGTGTTATTTGAATTCTAGACTTAAAGAATCGTCTGGAGTATCAGATATGGAATGGAGGTTTCTTGCAGCTGTAAAACTGATACATGCCGTTGTTCATGCAGACATTATCTCTGAGTTTATGTCCAGGGATCCTACTTATGATGACAGGGCGACCTCAGCGACAAATGTGATGGACCAGACGGAATTAAATAGTTTTTTGCTATGTGCATCTTATTGCACCAGGACTTCTGAATGTAAATCTGTAATGTACAATTCCAGAACCCACTTCTGCCAGGTACTGTCAGTTTATTTGGATTCAGGGTCTGACATTGGACCACAAAATTCGACAGGATGGAACTATTACCTGAGAAAAATAGGTAAGTTCTAAAGTTATAAATATTGGTATGTGACAATCAGTTTCGTCATGAAATCTTATTTTGAAATCTCTTCAAAATTACATTTCTTTGCGAGCTTCGACGATGTTTATGCACGATGAATAAGAATTAGTATCAGAATAAACAAATATGTACTGAACAACCCTGCAACCCTGGGTTTATTTTCCCATGCAGAGACATGCGTCATTGTCTATGATGAAACAATGCTTATTTATGAATTTCTACTTGCATTCTTCCTCGATAACTGCATATATAAATAGAATTAATTAGAAATTTTATCATAATGTCAATGATATCTGTTTCCAATAATTTTGAACACGAATTAAGTATACAAATACGACAGAGAGCACCCGTTTCACATCTTGGTGATTTCAAAATCTGAGTCCAAGTTTTCTTTCGAGAAACCCAGGCCAGATGACATCTATTTTATATAAATAACGTGATTAATACAGAGGAATTAATTGACTTTTAAAAATAATTTTCAAATTTCAATTTGATTGAAGATGCAGAATATTTGACAAATCCCCGAGGAATGTATATGCATATCCTTACCCCAATTTGTCATAATTTTAAAAAGAACCGCCGCGGTGGTCTAAAGGTAGAGCGTTCGCCCCGTATGCGGAAGGTCGGGTTTCGAATCCCGGCCGTGACAGACCTAAGTCGTTAAAATAAGGTAGTGACAGTTCCATCACCAAACGCTCGGCATCAGGTGTAAATGTCGCGGGTCCTCGGAGATGACCTTAAAAACAGATGTCCCGTGTCACAGTCGGTGTGGCACGCTAAAGAACCCTCACTGCTCAATGACCGTAAGTGCCGAGCATAAGCCCTAAATTTAAGCCCTTCACCGGTCATGGTGACGTCTCCGTATGAGTGAAAAATTCTCTCGAGAGAAGTTAAACAATATACAATCAATCAATCATTTAAGATATTGAATTATCTGTTACTATCGTTTTTTCCTTATAGACACCCACACAACAGAAAGTGTTATTTCTACAACTACCTCTGTTGCCATGACGACGCCTTTCGGTAGGTAAATGCCTCTACTATGAATTGACAGACTCTTATACCTAGGAATATTGAAATAGTTTGTTTCATAAGTAACAAAAGACCCTCGCTATAGAAAGTGCACACCAAGAACGTTACTGATATACATGTACTCGAAACACAATCAGTCCATGGGTTTATTTTATCGATGTTTTTATCAGATTGTTCCATTTGGCATTCACACAATGGTCATTGGTATAGATGGGATACTAATGAAAGAACCTTCACGGATTCGCAGGTAAATTCTACGTCTTATTGTAGTTAACGTTTATTTTTTTCTAAAGACTTCATAACAATATTCTTAAAATATTTTACAGTTTTTTTCTCCTCACGAATTTATTTCGAAGATTCTGGGAAAATAGAGAATTTCAGTGAAGTAATGAATGCTTAGGTTGCTTCTATTACAGAGATATGGTGTAACTTGTATAACACGAGAATACAGATATCCCGAAACGGGTGCTCATCTTTCCATTGTTTCTATGTCGGCATAAAACAAACACAATAGAAGTGTTTCTTTTCATTCCCGTGGGGATCCGGGTTAGAATAGGTCCTCAGTACCCCCTTGCTTGTCGTAAGAGGCGACTAAATGGGGCGGTCCTTCGGATGAGACCGCAAAATCCGAGGTCCCGTGTCGCAGCAGGTGTAGCACAATAAAGATCCCTCCCTGCTCAATGGCCATAAGCGCCGAGCATAGGCCTAAATTGTGCAGGCCTTCACCGGCAGTGGTGACGTCTCCATATGAGTGAAATATTCTCGAGAGGGACGTAAAACAATATTCTCGAGAGGGACGTAAAACAATATTCAATCAATCAATTTTTTCATGAATATGTGGAATGTTATGTCATGTTGAAAGGTCCGTGCTTTTATCAAGAAATGAAATGATTTCCCATGTTTTGCATTTGACATCTTTACAAATTGAAGTGAATGATATTTCCTCATGAATGCTATGCGTTTGTGAACAATGTGTGTATGTATCTTGGTGAATATAGTACGTCTATTTCAACGACTGGGAATTAAGACAGAAAAGAAAGTAGAATGTAAATATAATTTTTGAAAATACATGAGAGTATGAACTGCTAGGCTTCACAGCGGCATACTGTTCAGAAAGCACTAACGCACATCATGGAAAGTATGCCGAAGTGAAACAATGCAGTTTATACCTTCATGAGCGTTGCAGTTCATACCCTCATGTATTTTAGAAAATGAAATTATTTTTACAGACTAAACATCGGTAAAGGTAAATAGTCGTTCACGCTCTTGTCTGTCTCTTGTACAGTTGATCGTGGTCGTCATATAATTGCAAATATTGTATTACGAAAAACTTGCACATCTGGGTTGTATATGTTTATTGAATAGGTTTTAAACGTATGAAAGGGCATGGAAATTAATTAGAAACTAAAATAATAATAGATGTGCATTTTTATAATGCAGAGTAAAGAGTGTCGCATGACATCAGTTGTATATTGCGTATGCTTTGCGATTGTCGAAAAAGCGGTTATGGATAAAGTGCCGTCATGGATCCTTTTCTAAAATACAATTTCCCTTAAATATTGGATTGTATAGTGAATATTTGTAGTTGTCCATTTCATATTGAAATTGACACGTGTTCCAAGCATACGACTTTTCTAAATGTTGTTTATTATAGAAATATGTTACATTTAGTGGTTGTATTAAATATAAGAAAAAATGCCCAATCTACTGCCTTAAATCTGATGTTTTTTAGCATTTGATTAAGAGGAAGAATGCCAAAGTTTCTCGGGAATAGAATATTTTTCTAGATGCTTCAAGAGCAAAATTATACATTAACCTTTTCATTAAACATGAATAGAGGACGTGCCAGATATCATTTTTAAAAGAATCAAATATTGATTTGATTTAATTAAGGAAAAATGTACTTTGCAAATAGTTTCATTTTACTTCCACTTTCAGTTCACATTGAAATTTTGCTTCAACATTTTACCCTTCGTGTAGAAAAAAATCCACCCCAACTCCGTCATACTCTCCATAGATGATTTTGAACTTACAAATCGTTCTAATTTCCTGGCAACTTTTGATTTCTATTAATTAGAAAATACAGCATGAGAGTGGAACCAAGTGAATTGTTTTTTCTGTTCACGAGATCAAGACATGTATTTGAATGTGTAACATGATACTGACATGATGACAAGGTTGAAAACTGAGCTAGACTATTTAGAAGATACAAGTCATGATTACGAGCTTGGATCCCCCCCCCATTTTATCTCCAAAATGATAGATTTGAATTATGCCACGATCTCTGTAACCCTATAGTCCCTTACCGAGGAATGCCAAGTCAAAAAATATCAAAGTGCGACGGAGGAGAAAGGGGCTCCTGTTCCCGAAATTTGCAAGTCTGTTGCTTGAAAAACTTAGTGTTAATTATTCTAATTGAAGAGGAATGTCGTATTCTTGATTTAATGGTACATTGATTGCTCTCTTGATTTTTATACATTCATCCCCTATGTTGTAGTGATGTTATAATAGATTAGCGCTCCTTTACATGTACACGCTAGACTTTCCATATTCAATAAAACTATCTTAAGATGTCACTTAATCTGTAAATATTATTACTACAGTAATTTGATCCGAAAAATCGGACCACTTCGAGTTGACAGGCGCAGGTATTCAGATCAAATGAGACGCGAAGCGTCGAGGTTGATCTGATGATCAGCGCCTGTCAACGAGACATGTACGACTCTTCGGATCAAATTACTGTAGTAATGATAAAATCATCATATACCCCCTTATGTATTACCAATACACGTTTATTAGATAATGAGTGTACTCCTCCTCATCAAAAAGACAAATATACAGTGAACTTATTTTTTGTGAACGCACTTTTCGTTGTGACGCGGTCGATCATTTTCCATAAGAAACGTGCATTGATACATCGTGACGTCATCATTTTCAAAGAGACATTCACCACAGAGTGACCGGTCGCGGTAGCTCAGTGGTAGATATTTGGCTTTGTAACCGGGAGGTCGTGAGTACGATCCCTGCTCGTCCCATGGCCGTGTCAAACCTTAGACGTTAAAATAGGTAGTGATGGCTCATTCACCAAATGCTCGGCATTTAGAAGTGATAATCACGTTTTCCCCCCTGATATGATCTCAAAAATGGAGGTCCCATGTCGCGGAAGGCGTTGGACACGATAAAAAACCCTCACTACTACGACCATAGGTCTAAATTTATAGTACTTTACCTACAGCTGGTGACGTCTCAGTATGAGTGAAAAATTTTCGACGGGACGCAAAACAATCACTCAATCAATCAATCAATCACCCCATGTGATGATCCGGAAAGTCGGATTACACTTTGTGAATTTAACATTATTATAACAGGAATTATTGATGTCAAGATAGACCTACATGTAAGATTTTTGGTTAGTCTTAGTTTTCTCCTAATGTTATGAATACTCATTCGTTCTACTGAGATACTTCAGCTGGGTATGTCATTTGGAGTGTATTTAATGCTTTTTTGTCTTACCAGGCATTTTGTCAGACATTGGATCCCAATGCGTACGTCATAGAAGTGGAATCACAAAGCGAAAACGACTGGCTTCTCTCTCTAAGTAAGTTTAATACTCAGATCTGGATTCTCTCTCTTTGAAGTTTAATACTCAGATCTGGATTCTTTCTCTAAGTAAGTTTAATACTCAGATCTGGTTTCTTTCTCTAAGTAAGTTTAATACTCAGATCTGGTTTCTCTCTCTAAGTAAGTTTAATACTCAGATCTGGTTTCTCTCTCTAAGTAAGTTTAATACTCAGATCTGGTTTCTTTCTCTAAGTAAGTTTAATACTCAGAACTGGCTTCTCTCTCTAGGTAAGTTTAATACTCAGATATGGTTTCTTTCTCTAAATAAGTTTAATACTCAGATCTGGTTTCTTTCTCTAAGTAAGTTTAATACTCAGATCTAGTTTCTCTCTCTAAGTAAGTTTAATACTCAGATCTGGTTTCTTTCTCTAAGTAAGTTTAATACTCAGAACTGGCTTCTCTCTCTAGGTAAGTTTAATACTCAGATATGGTTTCTTTCTCTAAATAAGTTTAATACTCAGATCTGGTTTCTTTCTCTAAGTAAGTTTAATACTAAGATCAAACGAGCAGTCTACCTAAGGATTATCTGCAGGTTATTTATCCTAAGATAGCTTACAAATGTTTGACAGTACATCGGGTGTGTGTCTTGAAAATCAAAATAAGTTTTGATATACATGTAGGGCTTTCGCAGAAAAAATAATAAGGATAAAATTAAAGTGAATATCACATATTATTATATAGCTAATAAATAGTCTAATATAAAATCTGCGTAAAATCTAGAGAATGTTAACGTTCAATATCCTGAGAATTTATTGAACGCTAACTTTGCATTGCGTAAATTGTATGCGCCCGAAACATTCCGAGTATGAGCGTTCAATATTGACGTTACCGTAACGACGTAAACAAGCCAAAATGGCAGACGACGGTCCTCCGAATCTGACAGAGCCGGTATTTGATATTTACTTAAGCAAAATGTTTTACTGTACATAAATTATGATGTCCCCATTTACAAAATCTGTTTGCTTCATGCATTAATGACGGGTTAAATATTGAACAGTTAAGAAGTGCATGCTGTTATTGCACACTGCCAATATTGATGAATTCTCGTCTATTTTGGAGTAGTTTGAGTGAAAAGGGATATAATTTAACAACTAAATACTTTAGCTATATAATAAAAGGGTTATTGAACTTATATAGGTGAATATTGGCACTCGTTGGCTGTCAAAATGCACTCGCAAACTCGTGCATTTTCACAGCCAACTCGTGCCAATATTCACCAATATAAGTTCAATAACCCTATAATATTAGGTGTCCTTTGATTAAATAATTGTCTCATCTATTTTGTATTGCTTATAGGAGTTACGAGATTGATCGAGATTGATCACTTTTCGATATCTTCACCTTTCATGCGAAGTGGTTATACTAAATTTATTATACTTGAGCATTCGGGAAGAATTTTTTTCATTTGTACCTTCTCACCAATACAGCCTTTGCATAATTCGTACAAGGACTGCAGACAACTGAAGGACGTTTTACAAGACATTTAGTTGTGTGAAAATGATAAAAATAAATTATATTTTGAAAAGTACATTTAATTCAATTTTAATAAAATGAAATACTTTGATTGGATTGTTTAAGCGGGTTATGCAATTTTCAGCAACGTTTGCGACTTTCATCTACCGTTTAACAAGTAAGACATCTTATTATATACTTTCAATTTCATCTCTTCTTTTTTCTTTAAAAGTTTGCGGGCATATATCGTGTGATATATGCCCGGAAACATTCCGGCCCGAAAACATTACGTCACAATCAATACACAAGCAAATTACTACGTCGATAATTTTAAAAGTTTTCGTGTTTTTCATCTTTTACTCAGTTAAATCAATTAAGAAATTGTTAAAAATAAATTATTGATAGTTTCTAAATGAAATTGAAAGTATATAATAAAAAGGTTATAGACTTTGCGGTGGAAAATATGACGACCTCGTTTTTTGTCGCGGACGGACCTCGCAAGCTCGGTCCGTCTACGCGCCAAAAAACTCGGTCGTCATATTTTCCCATACAAAGTCTATAACCTATAATTATTAATTGTATTTATCCACAGTACATACATAAAATATAGATATTATTGACCTTCAAGTTATTCAAACTTAACGGCTCAAAATCACCAGGCCTTCAGTCGTCTCAACAGTTCAAAAAGTAGTTCATGGAATGTGCATGTATATACATGTACACGTATTAATACACCGACAGATCTGATCTAACTAGATTGAAACAAACTTCATTGTTAAAAATGACAAGCAATGGAGTTTAATAAAAATCAAACAGAACACACACAGTGAATGTAAATATTATTTCTTATTTAGCTGCAACCCACTGTGGAAAGCCGCACGAATATTGGTTAAATGGATCGGATAACGATGACTCGGGTTCATTCACTTGGCTCCATGGTGGAACGATTACAAGTTACAAGAATTGGTATGGCGGAGAACCGTCCTCCATCACAGAAAAATGCATCGCATCATCCACAGGATATAACGGAGTATGGAATGATATATCTTGTAGTGCACAAAGACCCGTAGTTTGTGAACGAGACAATTGATCCGAGTGGCCAATATCTTCCATACAATAAACACATGTATTTAATTGTGCTTTTATTCCGAAAAAAAAAGAGCAAGAGTGGGGAGACAGATACAGTCTTTGACATAGATATATATATATATATATATATATATATATATATATATACATACACACAACGTATATATATATATATATATATATATATATATACATTCTAGTGCTTACTAGTTCCGTCTGCCCAGTTTGGAATAATATTTTCCTTCTCTTAATGGGATTTATGGCAATCCTGGTGAATCATTTTCCCCCTTGCAAAGATAACCTGGGACCAATGGTGTCCATTATCTATGTACTTACACGAGGATGCATCGCATAAGATTTGCAGTGTAGAGGCTATATATTTGCAGAAGAAGGTCTACACATCGCTCCATTTCCATATTTAGATGAAATGAAAAAAGAAGATCGATCTAGCTTAGCGAGTATACGAACAGATTTAACACCTTTTAAATCCATTTTCATCACAATCCTCATCATAAACTCATCCATTTGCAAATAAGAATATATAGAAATACAATAAAATGAAATACTTCGTCGTCCACAAGGTCCTGAGTTCGAGTCCTGGCCGCGGCAGGGCTGACGTTTTGTCCTTGGGAAAAGCACTTTACATGAATTTCCTCACTCTACCCAAGTGTAAAAGGGGTACCTGGCTATAGACAGTGAAAGATATTGTTAGAATGTTAGTGCTCTAGCGCTTGTAATGGCAGCTTGCACTGTATGCTTCCCAGGAGGCTGAGAAAGTTCTAGATTGATATAAGGTCTGCCGGGGTAATAATGTACATTGATAATTGTAAAGCGCTTTGAGCAGCATACGCTGGATAAGGCGCTATATAAAACCAATTATTATTATTATTACGCTGAACGTGTTTACTTCGAACTTTAGTGCAATATCGTCGTGGGATACGAGACTTCAAGGTATACAGCGAGAGTTTGAGGATTAAATCCAGTTTGATTTTCAAACAATGCTGGGTTTGGAGTTGAAACTCTAAAACTAGAGACGTTACCATCACCATATTCTAACAGTAGTGATATAATACAATGGTAATACAATGCTACTGATCTTCAAATTCCATTCTTAGTTTGAGACCTTTGATGATTCTGAATCCGATCTTTATTCAGCATATTTATCATATGTTGAAGATTTACCTTTGACTTGGAACTCAGAAACTAAAAAAAAAAATAAAAAAAATAACATTTTCAATTTTCATAAATATTTTTTTTCATGCATCTGAGTCTTTATTTTGTATTGCTTGTGGGAGTTATGAGATTGATCACTTCGCCTTTCATATGCATATCATGCACCAAATCACGGCGAAATTTGAACTTTAGAATCTCTTTTTTGCAAACAAAATTCCTTTTTCATCATTTGGACCTCCTCCCAAAATAATTAAGAACTTGTATTACTTTTTTGATTGTGAAATCCTGTTTCATACGAGGTGCTCAATCGAGCCATGTAATAAAATTTCAGTGTAATGAACCACCATAAACAGCAACGTATATATACAAATTGGGAAACTTTTTAGCTTCAACAACTGTTGTGAATATTTGTAAATAAAGTATTGATTAAATTAAACTACTTCACTATATAATAGCAACAATCTAAAAAACATCAATATCATAATTAAACACATTTAAATATTAATATTCAAATACAAAAGGGGCAATCCGACAAGCAATTTTGACACAACGAAAGACAATCTCCCGCTTTATGTGTCCACCTTGTCTGGTTTGTCCCTATGTCGACTTCCCCAGATCGTGGTACATCTTCATGCTCAGCCTACATGTATGTCCGGACCTGCTTCACACGGTCCTTCTCCAGCGTCTTCTGGTTCCGATTCGCAGGTAGATTGAAATTTCATTGCAAAGCATTCCCCAAAATTCTTACCCAACAAAAATATTCACTTATCTTCATGTCCACTTGTGAAAGGACAAAGTGTCTTTCTCACTCATGATTTGATGATGCAGACGTTATGCATTGTTATGCCAGGATGTCGGATAAAATAAAACAACATATCACGAGTTGTTTACTGACAAAATCAATTTACTTACAGCATGTCATGAGTGGAATGAGAGTGAAGAAAGATTCTTAATTGATTTTAAATGGCTGCTAAGGGAAGAAAAGGCACCCAAAATCACGATATCCTGTGGGGAAAGTATCGATAGAAATAAAGGAAAATCGATCAAAGAACAGAAATGGCCTGGTTGCTTTAAAATATATGATCGATCATAGAGACAGTAGTACATGGATCCAGATGAAATATATATAAACTGAAGTATTTGTGGAGGAGAATCCATTATGTAATACTTTTGAGAAGTCTACCTTAGAGATGCCTCGGATGTTCGTCTGCAGTAATAACAAAACCAGATTATTTAGGTAACCTTTTAACAAAACATACTGGAAAAATGACATATCAAATGTAGAATGTTTGAAAAAACAACAACCCAGAAGTACTTTTAAAATCTCACATGTATATCTCCAATGTTTTATAGCAACAATGATGCACAAGGTCTGAACAATGTCAAGAAAAAGCTGTGAGAGGAGTTGGTTACACAAAATAGGTACCATGCTTAAAAGTGACAAAGTTCAACTACATGTTAATTTGTCAAAAAATGTCCGCGATCACTTCCAAAAGGACACATGCACATCTTTAATGCTTCCATAACAGCTGTACAAGGTCTGAAGGATGTCAAATAAATGCTGTAAAACGAGTTTATTATAAATATAGGTACTGTCTATTCAAGACATGCTTAAAAAATGACAAAGTTCAACTACACGTACATTTTTCGAAAGAGTCTGATCACTTTCCATAACAACTGTACAAAGTTTAAGGAATGTAAAGTAAGAGGTGTGAGAGGAGTTGATAACACAATGTAGGTGTCCTATTACAGGGACGCCCGCCCACCCGTCATTCACAATTCTATAAGCCGGATGCACGTTGTACAACCCGGCCAAAAATGGTTCCAAAACAAAATTAATTTATAAAATGAAGACAATAAAAAACTATATAGAAGTCAACGATGAAAGTAATAAAACTGGTCATAGAAGCATTTCTGTGAAATCTTTGATCAATTCAGTGACGGTATCTGGATTGTCATGAGATAAAATGAAAATCCACACTAAATCGGGCGAAGATGAGAACATTCCAATTCTTCCAGAGAAACATCAGCAATCTACACGAAGTGACACTGATTCCAAATCGACAATATCATCAAAGATAAATTCTAAAGATGCCAAATTAAAATCAAAGAAAAGGAAGATGTCTGAAAGCATAAAATTTATAATAGACAAGGAAAAACCCAGATAGGTAATTATCTACACGGGAAAACACCGCGAGGACAAAATGACTAGACTGCTAGAACTGATGGAGAAATCGTTGGACAAATAATTCATTTCACCACATGATAACATAATCCTAGATTTGTTTTTGTTCATGGTTTATAACTTTGCTGGGTATTTGTTGCACACACTGCTATTCATTCATTTTATTTATCCAAAGCTTGTGAGTATTTTCGTACATCATACTTTTCAAAACACCGATAAAGATGTTTTCTAATTTCGAAAATATTGATATTTTATGCAAAACGTTTTTATTCAAGGTGTCTTAAAACCCATACATGAACAAAAAGCTTTTCTTGAATTGTGTTTTAAGTGTAGAGCTGTTGTCATTATGTTGAAATCTGCAACATTCTGTACTTTTATTTTTCGTTTGTAAAAACCTCTTCAAGGCTTTGTACAACTTGACGTGTCTTTTTTATTTCTCTTCTGATTGTGATTACTATGGTTTGTGTTTCAAGTTTTCCAAAATTAAAAAAAAAATAAATTAAAAAAATGCTAATATGCATGCAGCCGATTCAATTTATCTCCAAACATGTAGCGTGAATTTTCGAACTGGTAAGTAAATCCCAACACTCTAAGCAAGTTTTTTCCCAAGGTCACAAAAAGTAGGCCAATCATCAAGGTTCCAATGTCAAAATGTTTGGCACCATCTAAAGGATTTGTCACAATGAATTACACATATGAAATATGAAAATACTGTCATTTACCATTCAAATGTTATGACCAAAATTAAACATTTTGCGGACTGAGAAACAAACGAACAGAGCAAACACGATTACGGGATCATACACAGGGGCGGATCTAGGAATTGCGGGGGGGGGGGGGCAAGTTTATGAGGCAGAGGGTCTGGGGGCCGCCTTGATCTCACAGATTTTACAGATTTTATAGGGCTTGAAATGTCTCCTAAGTACTTATTTTGACTATTTTCTGTCATTTATGATAAAGTGAAATTAATAAAATGACGCAAATTTGAAGGATTTTTTGGGGAAAATGCAAGTTCTTCCAATAAAAGTAATTAATTTAATCAAAACATTTCGTCATATATTTCTCGGAGAGTAGAAGAAATTATTGCTTGAGTGTGCCCCTTAAATCCGCCACTGATACACACTCAGGATCTTAAAATCTCAAACTCTTGAATAATTTTTATGAATTAATTATAACTTCTGTAACTGTCTCATGTAAATAGTATCTCATTTTGTGCCAAAATCAATGTTTACGAGTTTCATATTTTACTCTTCTCATTTTCATAGATTTTTCGTCCAAAATAAGGCATTACGCCTCATAAAAAAGACAGAACTATTATGGATATAAATATTTTAAAGTACTAATACCAATACTTTTTGCTTCGCTCTCAAATACGATCACGCCGTAAGAGATACATGTACTATAATTATAATAGTTTTGATATACATGTACACTGTTCTTACAATACAGTGATATAAGGAAATAAATATCATATAGGAAGAAGAACACAGTGAAGCAAAGGCATTCGAGTATGCATGTCTACTCGTAGGGCCCAGAATGCATCACAAAACCCAGAATGTATTGGAATACCCAGAATTCATTGCAAGGCCAGAAATACATCGCAAGACCCACAATGCATCAAAGATTTTATATTGACCCTGAATAGACTGTGTTCATGTTAAGGAAAGGCAGACAATATTCCTCAAGTTCAAAAGAAAAATCATACATGCCAACTTTCCTGATTTGTGCGGGATTCTCCCAATTTGAAGCAGTTGAAAAGGCAAATCCCGATATCCCGATCGAGATTGCAAAAATACCCCGAAATCCCGATTTTCTAAAAATATCTCCAATTTTACGACAACCCCCCCCCCCATTTCCAACCGGAATTTGAAATCCCGCGTCATTTCTGGTCAATCAGAAATCAGGACAATAGTCAGCCATTGCTATTTACCTGTGTCGCATGGTATCGGGGTGGTGTAATTTACCTGGTCTGCCTGTGTCGGGGTGCTTATTGGACAGTGCGAAGTATGTTTTGATAGTAATTAATCGGGAAGACGGATTTCAAATTGACATATCCTTAATGACAACGATGATAGTGTCATCACCAAACAATCAGACATTCCCGATTTTTGCCTCTCGCTGACAGCATCCAAAATATGCAATAAGGTACGTCAAATATATTTTTTTTAACTATAATAATATAGGCTATCCGAATCTATCTGTCTATAGCGATGTATTATTAAAAAAAGTCTATCTAGCGTAGTATTCAATAAACTTTGTGATGCGTAATTCGCACAAGTCTGTACTGAATTTTATATTAGCAAGTAGCCTTAATTTACCAGTACAAACGTATATTTTGATGTGTTTTTTTCCTGGTAATTATTTCAGATGTCATGAGTGCAAAGGTTTTGTTCGCAAACTTCATAGCAGGGCAGATCACTCCTTTTCTGGTTGCAATGCAGATTGTTCCACCAGACTTTACAAGCCCATGTTTACAGACAGCAAGATCGCCTTTGTAGTCGTACCTAAATGCATGTGCTTTAATTTAAATTTTGATATATAGACCAGCCAATGTTTATATGGTGTAAAAGAATGCAACTTTAAGTATTATTTGATAATATGTATGTGACTTGTTGTTGGAGAGGATTTTTTGCTGAATAGATGATTTTAATAAAATATTTATGTATATATCTTTCAAAGTATTTTTTATAGGTTTGTTAAAGTTAATGGTCAAACACACTTGATGTTGTGTTAATATATGATGCATGCACAATGATTAGACTAATATTTTATTTGAAAGGACAAATATTTATTTTCATGGTAAAATGTCGTGAATTTTGAGCTTAGAAAAAAGGTCGTACCGCACAAAATCCCCCATGGGGAATTTTAAAAGTTGGCATGTATGAAAATGTATGTTATATATACAATAATGCATAATACACAGGTACGTTCAACCTGGGAATGATTACTAGGATATTTATTTTCCATATGAAAAGTAACAATTATCATAGTATATTGCACTTTATACGAATTTCCTATGGTTAGTCGTACAGTACCTTCTAATCAGTTTACGTATTGCTTTGAACCACTTCAGGTGTTTTATACCCAAGAAATGCTGAAAAACGATTAATCCTTTCATTGTTAAAGCTTTGGGTGTGGGTACGCATTTACCGGATTTTAAAAAAAAAAAATTTGTCTGGAAGGGTGTCAGTTAGGAAATGTATAATGCATTGACTGCAAGTACATGCATCCATCAAACTTTAATTATCGACTGCTGGGAGTAATAAAGAAAAGTATATGATGCTTCGGATCATGTCCAAAAATCTGTCAGAAAATTAGAAAATGTGTGTGATATTGATTATACAAATCACAATCAATAGCAAACGGAATGTAGATGATCAAATTCACTCCATGACACAAATTAACTATTATCTATATATTCAGAATTGATCATTAAATACGAAATAATTTACAGACAACGACTTATTCAATAGAAAATTGCTCCTGGAATAGCTGCTCTACAAAGAGACCAACCACCCCTCCCTCATTAAGTGTTTCAATTCGATTCACTCGAAACCAAAAAGAAGCAAATATGTACATATAGAAACTAATGTTCCAGGTAGCGGTAACATAATAGACAAGTATATATTGAATAATAAATAAACATGCAGTTGATAACTGTACATTAATTAAGGAAGAGTAGTCTTGCCAAACTATCACATTGTTTGTATTCATTAACTCATTAGATTTCATGATGTTGAGGTTTTTACAAACTCTTTTGTTAAAAAATCTATTTTTTCTTTCGTTTGAAAAATGTGCACATTCCATGATATAACAAAATTCACCACCAATAATACGTATTTCACATGTCCTTAAACGTTTTCCAATATTATTGCATGTACCAGTTTCAACAGGAAGATGATGATTACAAATTCCCAATTAGTTAAAGCAGTATCACCCGATGTTTATGTATCATGTTTGTACAGAATTACTTTAAAGCAGATTAATTAGTTTTTAAAGCTATCAACTTAAACACAGACCCAGTACCTTAATGAATATCAGACATTTATTAATTAGAAGTTTCTCAAAAACCACAGGATCACACTAATGAACGCTGATCCTTATTTTTCTGTAGAATTTTGCAGTTCACAGTGTGACGCGTTCGGCCAGGATGGGCCCAAATGACGGGATTTAAAGTTTTACATACGCCACGGGGTCGTTCACTTCTGTTTCATACTTGGATATTTTGTTGGGAGTGGACATTGGCGGCAGACTGACGGCTCGGCTGTGTGGCAAACGGGATAATTTCGGCTTCTCCGTCGTCAACTTCCAATATTTTTGTAGCAATATTCCATTATCAGCTGTATATGGTGTTTATATATCTCAACTGATTCGATATGCAAGAGCTTGTTCTGTGTATAGTCAGTTTTTAAATCGAGGTAAGCTACTGACAAACAAGTTGATGGTACAGGGATTTGAACAGTCTCGATTGAAGTCAGCATTTCGCAAATTCTATGGTCGTTATAACGATCTAGTTCGTCAATACAACCTATCATTGGGTCAAATGATGTCTGACGTGATTCATATCGATTGTTAGGCGGTTCTTGGCACACTGATTTTAACTACGGATAACTCCGTTTACCTGATCAGGATATAGGGCTCACGGCGGGTGTGACCGGTCAACAGGGAATGCTTACTCCTCC